>NC_085041.1:6669179-6838748 GCF_963692335.1 Osmerus eperlanus
AGCGGCTGAGGAGTTTTTGCTGAATATTTTGCTGTAAAGAAGAAGTAAAATCAGAAGTCATGGTAACATCCAAAGTGCCTTTATGCGAAATCAACTTTATTTATCCAATAACCATTCCAGGAGTAAACTATGGAGTAGGTAAGCTGATGGGTGAACAATGTTTCGTAAGATATGCCAGTCAGTGGTATTTTAGGCCTTGTGTTCAAGTCGTGCCAAGAGAAAAGAAAGAGGTCAGGAGTGCTTTTTTCTGTAAATGGTCAAAAGTGGACCCTAACATAGATGGTATGAAAGGTATTAAGAAGGCAGTGAACTAAGGGAAAGTGTTGTAGCTTGTAACACAAATCCTTTTGTCATATGAAAATAACCTAAGTCTTTATTGCAGCCAACCAGACAGTGCCTTCCACTGTTTACAATACTACCGGTAAGTATAAAGTACCTTTTGAAGAGTGAGCTCATTGCTTCTAATTCTCATTCAGCCCAAGATCTCTTTGAAAAAACTTGTTCCTAATAACATTGTGGTAATCAATTGTTAGAGTCTTTGAAGAAAGAGGAGTTTGGTTATGGCTGTCACTCTCCAAGGCACAGTTCTGTCAGCTTGAAATCAAGCCTAATACGACCACCTGGTGTTGGGTAGACTATCAAAGTACACTCCGAAAGTTGCAGACCGCCACAAAGCAATGCCTACTGTAACCACTTGGAGAGAGAATGCCTGGAGTGACACAGTGACAAGGCCTGTTCTCAGTGTGCCCTGCCCTTCTCTTAAAGAGGTGATTCACTTCAGCAAGTTTTGCTCCGTGAATCTTTTGCGACATTCGTTTTGGAGGATGTGACGCAGTCTCATTTACTTCTGGATGCATGGGAAAATCTGACAATTCTCCTCATAGTTGAACATTAGCAATTACAGTTAGTATGAAGTTATGGATGAAATGTCTTGCCGTGTAGGATAAATGGCAGTCAACCGAGAATGGAGCATGCAAAGGGAAAATTATATTTCTTAAATCATGGCTATCAATGCATCTCAGCCAAACTTCTCCACTCTCAGTGAGACCAACCAATTAGGTGGTATCTCATTTATTTGAAGCTACTGTTACATCGTAAATAAGTTTAGAACAGTTGCCATGCTTTAAATGAGAACATGTGAGAACATGTCATTGCCAAATGTCTATCATATTCTCCTTGAACAGTCTCAAAAGGGATATATATATATATATATATATATATATATATATATATATATATATATAAAGAGGGGAATAGATGATTTGCCTGTTCAAAAGACTGAGATTTATGTCCAGCTTCGCGTCTGAAAATCTTTTTCCTTCTGCCACTTGTAAAGGAAAGATACCCAACAATACAGTCTAGACTGCCTTCCTGCTTATTGTAGTGAAAGTAGCCAATGCTTGTTCCATGCTGCCTTGGGGAGCTCCACCACCACCCCAAAACCAGGTGTACTCGTAGTTGAACACACAGGCAGTTAAGCACATACAGTCCCTCTGATGTCAAACTTTGGGCCAAGGAGTTCTTTAACGGATACATTATTGATGGGATTTTATGGGAGGGAGGGAGGGAATGCAAGATGTTTTTTGGTTTCTCACGAAAGTGTATATAACTCCTAGAGGCACAGAGAGACGACGCTGTCACAAATTGTTGAGTTAAAAGTTTGTTGCTGCTGAGAGGCAACAACAACAACAAGAAAATACGTAGCCATTGCCAGGCAAGCTTCTTTTGTCTTATTCAAAAAAGCCTTATTTAAATTGATGAATGAAAAGTGCAGATTATTGCTGTACTGAAGTATAAAATTGTTAGGCTTGACTTAAAAGGGAAAACAACACCACTGCACAACACCACTGCACGACTACACACACAAACTGGGTTATTCTATCAAAGGCTTTGCTGTTCTGAGTAAGCTTTGGCCAATTGACAAATGTTTCAGTGCAAAGAACAGCACAGCAATTTGAATGATAGAGTTGTCTTGAAAGAAATGAAAATGTGTGTTTTTCCTTTATGATGGATGTAAATGATTGTAAAGAGAGCTCTGTCAAATAAACAATACTTCATTTGACAAGTTCCTGCCTTCAAACCACCTATGTCCCATAAGAAAAACAATCCTGGCACTCATTTTTCATCCTGATGATAACCGGTCAAGATAAAGTGCAAGAGTTCAATGGTAAACACTTTGCGGAAAGAAGACCATGAGAATTAGACAACCGTTACCCTAAGATGACCTTTTCTAAGAGGAGCTTTGACAGCATTTCATGCTTTGTGTCATTTTGTAGACAGCTTGCGTTGGAAACAAAATGAATCCTGAATATTTTTTGCAAGTCACACCATCCTATATCCCACTCAGCGAAGTGAAACAGCCTGGTATGTTCTGAACAATCCAGATAAGTATCATCTACTAAATTACCTTTGATGGGACGGCAAATCGGACTGATTGTATTACGGCCCTCCAGGGTGTGCCCGCACACACATACATTCACAGCAGCACAGCGCCACACAAACACAACTCCGCACGCACACAGACACGCGCACACAAACACACACCCGCAGAAAACATCTCTCTCTCTCGCGCGCGCTGAAGAAGATATCAAAGGCCTCGTCGGTAATTCCCTGTGTCACTCTACATCTGTCTTTGCTGCGCTGTGGGAAAGAGAAGAACGGCAGGTGGCTGAGACGCGGGGACCGAGCGTTCTTCTGCCATCAGCAACAGATTTAGCCATTAAACAATAGCTGAAACCGTATGAACCTTCACCACATGCAGTTTTCTTTCAAGTCTACGAAAAGAGAAAGCCCATTGGACAAAGGGACACACATTTTGCATTCCTCACGAAGTGACTTGAAATCAATGAGGGGTCATTAATTCCTTTCTCTTGGGCCAAAACATGCGTTCATAGGCTTACAATTGCAGTCCTTTATAGATGAATATATGCATTATTGCAATCGATGGTGTATGAAAGGCTGCACTGTTGGACATCCCTGTCAATAGACTTCTGTACAATGCTTATGAGGGGTATCACTTCCGACAGAAGTTGGTCATATCCAAGAACAAAACTAGAAGAAGCAGGGCTGTGGTATCACATATGCTGCTAAGAAGTGGAGTGCTTTCAAGATTCCTCTGAAGGCTAGGTAGCTAGGAACACTCCATATGCCACATTAAATTAGTTAATACTCAGTGCTTATAGCATTACCCACCACAACAAAAGTCTTTACATGGACTAAGAGGAATTGGAGGACTTTTATAATGTTGCCTGTCATGTCAAACCTGTTCTCTGAATGGGACCTCTGACGAGCTTGCACCTGGGGCTTCTAATTCTTGTAAGCAAGAGGCAGCATCTGTCCCCCATCAGGCAGACCACTCTGGGGATGCTGACCACACATGTCATTACTCATCAAAACTGAAATGTCATCGTTTGGTGAGATTCTTTGCTTAAAGGTCAAGGGCTCAAAGCAAAATGGCATGTGTATACAAATGAAGTGAAAAAGAGCAACAGGCATCATTCTCACAGCTGTCTACTGGGTGGATTACGTTGTTATATACATAACAAGTTAGTATAACTTTTGACTTTTTAAGGATGTACTGGATACACTTTGGGCACTCCCTACTTCCTTTACTCAAATTCAGCAGTGTTCGTGAACCCCAAAACACTTCTAGACCTAATTATAATAATAATAATAATAAGACTTTATTTATATAGCACATTTCATACAGGAATTACACCTCAAGGTGTTTTACATAAAATCAATAAAAACAATAATACAAGTAATAAAAGTAATAAAAACCTTTTGAACACGTGCCGCAGTCTTTGCGGTATCTTGAACCACAGTCTTTGTGGTTTCCCAATATAAATAAAATGCAAGAACAAAAACACAAGCCGCATTCTTGTGGGAATGAAAATCAATAAAAACAATAATACAAGTAATAAAAGTAATAAAATCCTTCTGAGATAAAATTAGTAAAATGCTTTGGTAAAAAGATAGGTTTCATGTCTTTTGAACATGTCTAGTGTGTTTTCTTCCATAATATTTATGGGTAATGTGTTCCATAGTTTTGGGGCGTAGTTGACAAAGGCCGCATCACCAATCTTCTTATGACTGCTTCTGGTGACCTCTAATAGGCCTGCATCTGATGATTGCTGTGTTCTAACTGGTGTGTAGTTAATAAGAGAGTTAGCAATGTAGCTAGGTCCTTGTCCATTTAGAGCATTGTATGTGAGGAGAAGGACCTTAAAGTCAATTCTGAAGGTAACAGGGAGCCAGTGTAAAGTAGCAAGGACCGGACCTAATGTGTTCTCTCCTTTTAGTTTTGGTTTATAATCTAGCTGCAGAGTTTTGAATGAGCTGTATAGTCTTTCAGTGGTTTTCTTGGGAGGACCAACGAAAAGTGCTTTACAGTAGTCCAGCCGGCTGGATATAAAAGCATGAATTAGCTTCTCTGCATCATTTTGGTTTATGAATGGTCGTACTTTCGCTATATTCCTGAGGTGAAAGAAAGCTGTTTTGGTCATGTGAGAGTTGAAATTCAAATCTGAGTCCAGGATTACACCGACACTTGTCACCTCTGGTTTAAGCCAGGGGATCAAACCTCCTAGATTCGTAGTTAGCATCTCTCTTTTGGATTTGGGGCCACATAGTAGGACTTCTGTTTTGTCTTCATTTAATTGAATAAAGTTATCATTCATCCATTTGTTTATTGCCGACAAGCAGTTGATAATGGAATTTATGTCTGTTGCATCGTTGGGTTCAGAGGATATATACAATTGTGTGTCATCTGCATAGCTATGGAAATCTATATTATATTCTCTGATTATGTCGCCGACTGGTAGCATATAAAGAGAAAAAAGTAATGGACCTAAGCAGCTCCCTTGAGCAACCCCGTAGCAGTTCTCATGTTTCTTAGACATATGGTCTCCTAAACTAACATAAAACTTCCTTCCTCTGATATATGTTATCATTCTATTCAATACACCGTCCGTGAACCCAATCTTTTCCAGTCTATTGATTAGGATGTCGTGATCAAAGGTATCAAATGCTGCACTGAGATCTGACAGGATAAGGATAGAGACTTTATTTTGCTAATTATTTTGGGGAGAGCAGTTTCAGTACTGTGATATTTTCTGAAACCTGATTGAAAGACTTCCAAGATGTTATTTTCTTCAAGAAATGAATTTAATTGGACTAATACTATCTTTTCCAATACTGTACTAATAAATGGAAGATTTGATATTGGTCTGTAATTTGCAAGTATACTGCTATCTAATTTCGGTTTCTTTAATAGGGGCTTTACAACAGCTGTTTTGAAGGCATCTGGGAAAACGCCAGTTCTAAGGGATGTGTTTATAATCTCTAGCACCAGACCTGAGACACCATAAAGCCCTCGCTTCAAGAATGTTGTGGGTATAGGATCAATATCTGAGGTTGTAGAATTACATTACATACTGATGATTTTGGAAAGTTCACTTACTGTGATACATGTAAATGTGCTCATGGTTACGTTGCAGGATTTACTGATGTCAGTTTCACCTCCACTAGTAATGATACTAGCTCTGATCAAAGTGATTTGTTCTTTTCAGTGCAAGGTCTTCACATTTACCTGCTGAGGATAGAGGGGGGGGGCAGGGACAGTGTTTGGCAGTTGGTCAATGGTGGAGAAAAGAACTATGGAATTTCCGTCATTTTCTGTAATAATGTTGGAAAAATATTCTTTCTTTGCTAGACGGATGGTTTTGTTATAGGTAGTGTATCTTTATAGATATTGTAGTGGATAGTGATCTTTGTTTTTCTCCATTTTCTCTCTGCTGCGCGGCATTTTCTTTTTTGTTCACTAACATTTTTATTTTTCAGCCATGGGGAGGTTCTGCTTGTAGACTTCTTTTTTGTTTTCAGTAGTGCTACAGAGTACACATATGATAGTGCATCATTGAGGTTCTCTACCATTTCATTCAGAGAGCATTCATGATTAGTTGACTCATATAGAGCAAACTGCTCAGAAAAAATTAATTATGGTCTGACAGGGGTATATCAGTTACTTAAATATTATTGACGTTTAGTCCAGTTGTTTTAGTCTTTAGATTTAAGTTAGATTTAAGTCTCCTTTTAGAACTACTTTGTCATATCTGGTGACACATAGTGATAATAGTTCAGAGAATTCTTGTATGAATATTGACGAGTGCTTAGGTGGCCGATATCTAAAACAAAAAGTATTGATTCGGTTTTGAGCTCTATAGCAAGATATTCAATTGATGTGAATTCACCTAGCTCAGTGATTTTGAACAACAGTTTAGATGAGAAAATAGCCTCCACCACCTTTTTTTGATTTCCTAGAAACTTGGTGAAAGCTGTAATCAGGCGGACACGCTTCTATCAATGTTGCTGTTGCCGTGTCATTGTTCAACCAGGTTTCTGTTAGACAAATGCAATCTAAGTTGTTTTCTTTGACCAGATCGTTAACTAGAAAAGTTTTATTATTTAGTGATCTGACATTTAGAAGGGCCAGTTTCATCTGTGGGGTATTTACAGATTAAACGGGGGGAGATAGACTATTAATTAATTAAACTAATTTAATTCCTGCTTTGTCTCATTTTACCTTGAACTTTAGTCCACACACTCTTCCTGCACATGTGCAGTAGCACTTGCACATACCCGTTTTTTGGGTTAAGGGAATACGAACTGGGCAGAAAGGTGACTGTTACTCTCACTACTTACCTATGACAATCACTGCATGTGCACTCCCTTGTGCATGTGACAACCTTGCTGGTGGACCAGTGAGAGAGGAACAGACAGCTTGTCCCGTGCTGTTGTCCAGTGGACTCGGGCCCAGTTCAGGGTTGACCTCACCCCAGGCAGTTGTGGTAGGCAGCAATATAAATGGAAATGAGGCCCTTCAGTTGGGAGTCGAGTAGAGCTAGAAAACAATTACACCTCACAGATAAGCAGTCACGATAATGACACAGTGTAAATGACACGTTGTATTACTCACTTGTCTGTTATTGTCCTACCACTAAATATATTTCAAGTCCCGGGCAGTCACTGTTTTTTAAAAATCTGTTGACGCCCTGGTTCTTTGACAGATTTAATTATATTCCCGGACAAAGCCTGTGAAGTCTGTCTTTCAACCACATGCAGGAGGTAAAACTGACTTTCAATAGGGATCGGTTCACAGCCAGACACAGGTAGGAGCTGTGGTTTTTGCAATGGTCAGCTATTGTAGTGGTCATCTCAACAAAATATATGTTAACTGGATTATTGTTTACATTCCTGTCCAACAAGTTATACTACACCGACGGGTGTTGTGAGAGCAATCATGACACATCATGACTTTGCACATAAATTGGCCACATGCAGAATATTACAAGCACCATGTCACAGGGAGTGAGAGGTGAGGCCAGAAGTGCTGCTGTCAGTAGCGGAGATAGCGTAGGTGCTTGGGTGCGGCCGCCCCAGGGCCCCGTGCCAATAAGGGGCCCCTCAAACACCGCTGATCTTGCATCACTTACTTACATTTTGACAGTTTAACCTTCAAATGCATAATGCAACCATTCTGTCTGCTTCTTTCTCAAATAGCTTTTTCGTTTTTTCCAGAAATTAGACAATATTTATCCAGGGAGTACAGTTAGACAGTGGCAGCGCCATAGATATAGCACTTAACCCTTGTGTTATCTTCGGGTCATTCTGACCCATCAGTCATTGTGACCCACCGTCGTATTGCGACAAATTTACCTCATAAAAAAACGTGAAGTGAAGCATTTTCTTTTAACCGGTGGGCTGTCTCAGACCCCCCACATTGCAAAGGTTAAAAGAAAATTATTTTTATTTGTTTTAGTATTGGGTAAAATTGGGTAAACACAACGATGGTTCGTTATGAACCTTTGGGTCATGTGACCCGAAGGCAGCACAAGGGTTAAGAGAATAGTTACGAAAATGGAGAGAAAATGTCAATCGGGCGTATTAAAAAGAAAAGAACAAGATGGTCGGAGAAGTGTGGTAGCATTGTGTGCTCCTCTCCCATCGTACTTCTCATCATCTGATTGAGCGCACTTGGCCTGTTCAGCACCATCGCTGTCAATCAGCTGTCGTTGTCTGGGGTGTTGAAACATTTTTACTTGACTGGCAAACTGTTTTCTGTGTTCGTTAATACAAATTTGTCCAAAAATGTGGCTTTTCTTTGTGTTTTATTTAACATATAGGCTTACTTGGCTCAACAAGTGACACGTTATAACATGTGCATTCATCAGATATTTAACCGTTTTTTTTTACGGTTTTAATTTTAAAATGACTTGGTAGCAGAGGGCCCCGTGATGAAGCTCCGCCCCCACTGTACTGAGAGTCTAGCTCCGCCCCTGGCTTCTGTTTGAGGGTTTTCACAGCTCGGTGGTCCTCCTTTGGGACTACACGGTCAGGGGAGACCAGCCAACCTCCTAACCTTTCAACACCTTCTCCGGTCTCAGTTTGCCCGACTGTGGGGGTCAGGTGGCTGAGCGGTTAGGGAATCGGGCTAGTAATCTGAAGGTTGCCAGTTCGTTTCCTGGCCGTGCCAAATGACGTTGTGTCCTTGGGCAAGGCACTTCACCCTACTTGCCTCGGGGGAATGTCCCTGTACTTACTGTAAGTCGCTCTGGATAACAGCGTCTGCTAAATGACTAAATGTAAATGACTGCCCCAGTTCTAATCCAAGGTCTGTACATAAAACAAATGAAACAACTTGAACACCAAAATTCGTTTTTTCAGCTCACTTTGAGAGAGACAATTTGAGCAGATGCTGCTTGAAGCAGTGTTGAAAACGTCTATAGTATAGAGTAGGCAGCTGGTGCTTTGTAACATTAGTAAACCCCCGTGTTTCTCAGGAATCTGCACTTCCCAGACTCTCTACAGGGAGACAGAGTTACAATTGTGAAGTGATTTGTTAACGTGTGCCTGTTTACGATAATTGTCAGATCTCCCCTGGATACTGTGGTCATGGGGAGAAATGAGGATAACTGACTGCTGCCTGAGAACTCAGATGCTGATTAGTTCCATTGTATGTTTTTCTGGTGCGCAACCATTGGTCAAGTTGCCAAAGCGATTAGAGCACTGTATCAAGAATTCTTCTCTGTACTATAATTGGAGAATTCCATTAAAGGTGTCCACCATCATGGAAATACACATGATGCTGTGTCATTGTAATGAGGGCCTCCCTCTAACTATATTGAACAGACACTATTCATTTAGAAGATGCATCGGACAGCGCTTATGTTAGCTGAGCTTACGTTACTGCATGGAAGAATGCATAGCTAATACCAGGTAGCCAACACCAGTTCTGTCAAGACACTCACATTTTGATTTACCATTCATTGCAATGGAAGTAGACCTTTTAACAAAAGGCTTCACAGAGCATTAACAACATCTTGTGGAGACAATAGAAGTCAGAATGGAGGGGTACCAGGGAGGCTGGACGGTGGCAGCAATAGCATAAAATGCAGGTACATAACAACACGTGATCTGTGAGCCTGTGTGTCCGGGTCTGTGAATGCATGCATTATTCAAGTCCTCTTACGAGGAAGGCCTGGACCTTCAATTAGCACACTTGCAGTTGATTGCGTGCGTGACATCACAGGGCTCTTAAGTTTTATGATACGTTTTTATACGCGGTGTTGCGTGAGAGCGTGAGAAATGGCTGAAATGTGTGTCACGTGAGACTTGAGAGCCCTGCATCAGCTGATGATGTGAAGCGCAACCCGAGTTTCACGCCAAAACTATCCCCGCCAATCAACGCTCTTAAAGAGAGGTTCACTGTGGAACAGTAGGCATGCTCCAGGAGTTCTAGAACCCCTGAGGATGGTATTAGGATTTGGAATTTGCACACAAGAGCAGCAAATCTCTGTTCATTGAATAGACTTCACATCTAAGTGTGATGAAAATACTGTTATCAGAACCACTGTCATCACACAGTGGCAAAATCACTGGGCTTCCAATATTCTGGATGGCAGATAGTAGTACATTTTACACTGCATCCATGCACCTTAATGGTTTTGGCACCTATGTAGCATTGCTTTGTGCTGCTACAACAGCTATGGTTTGCCATGTGTTGTCAGGGCACGTCACTAAGTAGTTTCTTTGCGCTATATTGGACAATCAAAACGTCTATTTCCAGCCCTGTGTTTTAAACTGTTCTTTTTGTGTCCTTTTGTGTCACAGGATGTAGGACTGATTCATTCCTTTTTTAAGAAGCTTACCCCCTACTGGCACAGAAATAGTATCTGAAATCCTTATTTCAGTATATCAGCGGGACAGTTTCAGAGACAAACCATACAAAGAACTGTCTTCTAAAAAAAGGTAATCCCTCTGAAATTGCGCTTGCACTAAAAGTCACTTTGTCAAATCTTCGTTCATGATCTTGATTTTCGACAAACAAAATTGTACAGGTATGTTCTTGAGGACTAATTTATCACTGGGCTTCACTTCCAGATCGGAAACATTATTTCCTTTTTAAGTGATGTAATAACTCAGATCTCTTCAGAACTTTTTAAAGAGGGGCAGCGTGAATTGACAGTAATTCTCTTATAAAATCCTCCTTTGAAACATGAGAGCAGTACAAGGTCACAAACAGTGAACTCAGCAGTTATCAGCCAGCCCTGTAAATGAGACCAAGGCAATACATATTCAATCACTGTGAACCTTCCAAAGTAAAACTAAACTTTTGTTTTTCCCCTCCCACTACAAGCCAAGTTCAAAGGTCACAAAAGGTCAATTGTAACTGACTGCTAATGATCCAGAATAGTCTGGGTGGAGGGGCCAAAGGCATTAGCATGTAACGCATGGACATCCAATCCAGGAAGAATTCTAATTGCCTGATTTCGCAACATGGGGATCATCTGGTCTTGCTCGTGTGAGGGCCGTCTGAACAAGCCTCTCTGATGCTTCCTCCTCAAGACTGGTAAATAGGGCGACATACTCCCTCTGCGTTACTTGGAAGTGAACTTCAGTGTCTTCACAGTTATAAAAGGAAGCACAGATAAGGAGGCAAGTGCAACTGCAAGTCCTGAAACAGGTGTTGGGTTTATCTGCTCTGCCATGAAAGGCTGAGCAAGACGTTTTAATGCCCTTGAGAGAGGGGGAAAAGAGAGAGATGGCGGTGAGATAGAAGAGAGAAAAAGTTTCGACCATCACTCTCTCACGCAATTTCCCTATTTCTGTCGGTTTCTCACACTCCCTCTCTCTCTCTCTCCCTCTCTTTCTCACTCCCTCTCTTTCTCTGTCTCGTTCAGTTTGTACAGTATAGTCGCTATTCCCAAAGCAGCCAGTCTCTGAAATCCAATGAATATTACAGGGACATAAATCTTTCCTTCCACTCTGAGTGAGACTTCCTTTCGTGTGACAGTCGGAGAGAATCAAGCTGGGCCCATTGTCGTGGCTGGATCTGCGTCAGTGAAGTTCATGCCCCAATGTCTTATTCACTGTCCCTCTCCAGTTAAGTTCTTGACCTGACACAAACACCTTTTACCCCTGGTTACATAATGTTTCCTGATTGTATGCGTCATAGCATCAGTCATGTCTAGTATTGCATGTCTAGATTAACATAAAGCATACACAACTTGTATGGATCAATATCTGGGCTTGCCTGATAGTTCCTGGGTTAGGCTTTGATAAAAATTGAGAGATTAATAGTCTTCTACTCACATGTTTTTTATTCAACTGTCTGTCAGCAGACCTTTTTTTAAAAACACGTTCGTTCAAATAATATCTGCCTAAGAATATGCATTTATTTCGCACATTGTACATTGTGTTGTCCATGTTATGTTGGAGGTTATAAAGAACCCCTCTACAAGGTTGTAGAGGGGTTCTAAGCCGTCTTCTCCCTAGGTTCCACTAATGTCATGGAAGAGAGAAAGTGTTGTGAAAGTATCACCCAAATTCAAATCCACCACAATGCAGCATACAACACCTTTGCTAATGGCATCATTTGAATTGCCATTGAAGTAAAACGGCTAAATCTACTGTGACCGGGTTACGTTCTTTTTTACTGGGGGACACAAAGGAATAAAATACCTCCTTTCTGAGACCTTGAAATGGTTATATTCCTCCAAGTGACGTGTCAGGCTTTCAAGTGGTGCCTTGCAGCCTGGCTGTTAAGAAAGGTATTCCCTGAAAGAATTACCCATGCTGTAAAGATGTTTTAGTGAGGCTCTGAAGAGATTATGCCTGGATTCTCACACACTTCATTAAATGGGAGATGGGGGGGGGGCATGGAAAAAGCTCCGGCATCTGTGGGGACCCCAAATATTTTTCTCTCGTTTTTCTTCCACACACGTGCTGACTGTAGAGAAGGATAGTTCTGACTGCACAACCTGCCTCCCTCAGAGAGACAGAAATGAACACAAAACCCCTTTACCTGTACGGCTATTTGGGCATTCTGCAAAGATGTATTCAGCATTTTGAAAAGTGCTATGAAAGATAAAATTATTGGGATCCCTCTGCAAGTGCAGCATCCCTTTTGAGTGTCTTTGCCCTACATTCAACTTTGTTGAATCAATGTTCAGACAAGATTCAACATGCTCCACAAGCAGTGTTTTCGACAGAGCAATAACTCAAGGACTCAATCTACCGAACCCTGTTTCGAATAAATCTTCCAGGTCTCCCTTATAATTAACACAATAGCTGGAGAGCAATGGTTGTATAACATATTAAAGTCAAATCCTAACATCCACATCCTCTGATTAATGCTAGCGGACTCACACTCATAAACAGTGTGTAAAACCCTAGTAGTGCTAAGCTGGCCTGCTGGCAGGCAGATGTTCTATGGTCAAGAGTCAAGAAGGGATCATGTTTGGCTTATGTGGTCGTACATGACACCAGCCAGATGCCACTGCATGGGCTACTAGATTAGGATAGAGTTTCAATATGGTATTTCATGGCACTAATCCACTGCCAGAGGGTGGGAAATCAAATACTTGTTGTATTGAAAGTGTATTACATTCATAAAAGCTTCTGTTTAGACAGTTTGTCTGTTCTGTCCTTACTCTCTTCTTGACTGTTTGTTGAAAACAGAGAACTCTGAAAAAAGTTAGCAATGTAGTTAAGTTGATTTAGAATGCAGTGGAATGTACATTTCAGAAGTTGGCATTTGGCAAACTTAAAACCAAATATAGCTGCAAGCAGCAATGGTGACTTCCTCCTCAGAATAGCAAAATATTGTAAAATGTACATGTAAGAAGGTTAGACTTAACTCCTGACAAAGGAATTGTAAAAGCATGTTTCAACCTGCAGATATTTAAATATCTACGGGGCAATAGGAGTTGAACCACTAGGCTCCAGGTTACAGATGCTACGCTTTAACGAACAGAGCAACAGACACCATCATGTTTTTAAAACTTGAATGGAACTGTATACAGTGTCCAATGCAGTATCCCTATATCGATATTATAAATACAACTTTCACACACATGATGCAAGAAATCCAATACGCCGGCTAGATGTAGCATGGTCTTATCTACAAAACACAATAGTTCTGTCTCTTTTTGTGTAGTAGTAGAGTAAAACATTACACTTACGTCTACAGGTAGCTAGCTACTGTGGTGTACCTGGCTTTGCTTTGCAGTGGCTTACGCAGTCTCGCTAAACAGACAATCAGTGTTGTGACGGGCTCAAACACTACAGAAGAATCATTGCTATGTTTGACAACTGGAGGATTGTCCAGAAGACCAGAAACCTCCTGACGGAGGAATCTTAATGAATGGCCGTGTCCAGAAGGCTGACACTTTGTCCAGGTAGAGTATCAAAGTGCAGTTGGATGCCTTGGCAAAATGTTTCATTTGAAGGGAATAATGGAAATAAACTGAAAAGAAACTTGGGGCAAAAACTTAATTTTGTTGAAAGAATGCCTCAGAAATATATCTCATCCATGTTGCCTTCAAATCTCTCCTACAGCAGCTCAACTGTGTCATTATTCATTACAGCCAAAAACACTTGTTCAATTAGACCAATATTGACAATAAATAATCAGTTTTGGCTCCGGTTCACTCTGATCTGATCCGAAGGGATCTACTTTGGTCTGAACTGAACAAGTCCAGCTTTCAGACATTGGTGGAATGAATGGCTGAATGAAGAATAAGAGAATGAATGACTCATGCCCAGTGTTTATGTATCCACATCAGTGAATAAGGGGCCAAAGTTATCTTCCTGACACCATATGAAGCCGGTATTCGAGCTGTACTTGTCGATCAATCATTTACAATGTTTCCTTCTGTTTTTTCTTCCTGGTATAACAGCATCGTGGACCATCGGGAAAACCACAAAAGTGTGGCGCCTCAACATGGAGCCCGTGAGCATGACGTGACCCTGCCCTGGACTGCGTGACAGGGAGCATGCTGGGTAATGAGGCCTACCGTTGATGGGTAGGTAATGGGGATGGATGCGGACAGGTCCGCCGTGAGAAGAGAGATGAAAGAGGGAGAGAGAGGGAAGAAAAGAGAACGGGGTGGAGGTGGGGGGAGGGGTGGGGGGTGCATTAGTGTTATGGATGGCCCTCACGACTCTCACTGTCGTTTCAAAGTTCATTAGCGCTGAGGCACCTTGCCCGTCTGCTCCTCTCCACCCTCTGATGTTTCCTTTTCATTCCCCCAAATTATGGATCTCAAATCCAGGTCCCTGGTAAAGGATGACAATGAGAAATGGACGTGGCCCTCTTGGGAGCCAAACCTTTACTGGACTGTACAAAAGGACCCGAGTTTGTTTGCTTGTTAGCGTTAGAGTTTTGACGCCTTTGATCAACTTAAATGGTTCCGAGCTATGAAAGAAGAGAACAAGCTGTTTTTGTGAGGGAGGGAGCGGTGGTGTGCGTTGCTTTCTGTATGCTATAGATTTCCGAGGCAATGGGGGATCCATGGGGTGATACATTGTGGCCGTGGGGCTAAATTCAATTCAATAATAATTTCACATGAGGGAATTGGAAGACAATGGACTGCAACGGGCGTGTACCTAAGGACTGTGTGTGTGTGTGTGTGTGTACGGTCTCATATATTGAGCTTCAATGATGCAATGACTTATGCCCTTTTAACGAGGAAAATGTAACTCATAGGGTAATGGAGAGCGCTGAATGGAAATCATTTCCCGCTCAAAAAACGTAAATGCCACGCTTTCCATTCCAGTGTGGTTGTGTGTGCGCTGTGGGTGTGTGCGCATGGGTGTGCTGTGTGTGTGCGCACATGCGTGTGTGCAGGCAATGTGCCACTTTCAAGTCTTTCAGTCGGTACATGTGTGTATTGCGGTCAGGTTTTGTCTTGACGTCTCAGTTGAAGTACGTATGGTCCTGAGTGTTTGACGTGTTGTTTGTCTGTGAAAAATACTGTACAGGTGTGTGTGTGTAGTATGTGGGTGCATAAGTGTAGCTTTACCTGTGTGTACGATGTGTGTGCGTGTGTTTGTGTGTGTGTGTGGCATGGGGCATCGTGGGAGTGGCGGAGGGGGAAGTCTACCCAAAGTAATTATCCCTGTGTGACAGTGCCTGTGGGGAGGTCAGAGGACCGTGACAGAGTGACAGGCTCCTCTGTGATTGGCCGTCGTTACTGACAGGCTGAGAGAGAGGATCACAGTGTCACACTGTGTCAGTCTGGATCAGGTCCACCAATGTAAAAACAGACCCCCCCCTCTCTCTTTCTCTCTCTCCTTCTGTCTGTTCTTTCTCTCCTATTTTCTCTCGGCTGTCTGTCTTTCCTCCACAGTATCTCTATCAATTTCTCTCGGTGCTGTTCAGTATTCTCTCTCGCCATTCTCTCCCTCTCCCCCTCTCCCCCTCTCCCCCTCTCCCCCTCTCCCCCTCTCCCCCTCTCCCCCTCTCCCCCCCTCTCTCTCTCTCTCTCTCTCTCTCTCTCTCTCTCTCTCTCTCTCTCTCTCTCTCTCTCTCTCTCTCTCTCTCTCTCTCTCTCTCTCTCTCTCTCTCTCTCTCTCTCTCTCTCTCTCTCTCTCTACTCAATACTACCTATCCCTTTCTCATTCTGTCTTTTGAATTTTCTCATCTACCTCTCTTTTCTTCTGCAATTCAATTAGTTATTTTCCCCCCTTCCCATTAGTTTCTTCTCAATTCATTCTCCGTCAACTCCACCTCCACCCCTCTCCCTATCTTTATCTTTGTCTCCGCCTCTGTCTCTCGTCTCTGGTGTCAGTTCACCACCCAATTAATCTTCTATAGAGACATCTTTCACCAAAGGCATTCGTTTTCTTGTTGTGGACAGATCGCTTGTTCACATGTAAACTGAGCTGTTTGACATCGGCTGCACCAGGATGGCATTGTGAGGAGGATGTCGTAACTAAGCTTCATCTCTCTGTCAAATTAGTAAACAGTCCTTCACTGTAACATGTAATGCCGGATTAGTTTGAACAGGGAAAAAATGCAAGAAACGCAAGATTGATTTGTTTCTGATTGACTGATCAGAATGAGATTTAATCGCCATGTAAATTCACACAAACAAGGAATTTATTGTGGAAGGACGGTGCATACAACAAACATATATGGATCTGAAATATAAAAATGAATCTATCCATCTACGACGGATGGATTTGTGACTTGATCGATTGATGGACTGTATGAACAACATAACTCTCATCTGAGTTTCTTCAAATCATTTTACCACAAACCTCTCTAAATGGACTGGTTTCCATCCTATTGTTGTAGGACTTGTCACCTGCGGTCATTTCAAGTCTCAGTTGGGAGTGAAAATAAGCACAAGTGGTAGACAGACATTATTGTTTTGATAGATAGTGAGATTTCCCCTGCTACTTTTCTTTATTACACTTACAAGAAAGGGCAAATACCATGTCCTTGGTGGTCTCCTCCATGTTTTGAAGGAAGTAGCCACTTTATCTAATGGAGAAGTCCCATTTTCTCATGAACAGTAGACTGTGTAAGATCTATAGACCCAACCTTTTGGTTCAAACAAAGCCACTCTGTTACATGGACACTTTGGGAAACACATCGATGTTACTTCAAAATATCCCTTTTCATCATGACTTCAACATATGACGTATGCAGATGGCTGAACATGTTCACACTTCTGACTGTGCTTTGAACAGCTGGGATGCACATTAATGTTCTCAGTTTGTTGAATCTAATTTAAGTTGCATACATGTATTGCTTTACATCCCACCAGAAGGCACAATTCCTCTGCTTCATCTGAAGGAACTTTCGAGAAACATGAATAATGAATCCCATGCAGCATACCGATCGCTGGAACAAAGCCAGGGCATAACTAGATAAACTGAATATTTTAAGAACATGGCTTCCTTTGTAGACATGTCTTCAAGTAATTAAAGATTTAAACAGTGCAATAGTCCAACATCCGAGCAGGAGGAGGCCTTTGTGGTCTGAAGGTGGTTCGTTATCAAGCCTGGGCTTTATTGCTTTGGGACGTTCAGGAACCTGTGTGACATTCAAAAGAATACATGTGCACACAAACACTGCCCAAACGCTTTCATGAGACACTGCCTTGCAGTTATTTACTGTGCATTTAGATGCAGACGTCCTCAGCAGTTGACTGGGGTCAGATTTTCTTTTTTATATCTTAACATGAATTGGGTGTCTTTTTCTGAGTGCGAAGACTCTCTTCCCATTCCTATAAAACTAGTTTCTATTGTCTGTTTTCTGGATTTGAGTTCATCTTTATCAGCCAATCATAACAGATAAAAGCACAGTCGGGACAGGAAGCCAAACGTTTGCACAAAGGTTTATCTTTGGTCGCGCGGCTGCATAATGAATAGGGAAGGTGGCCGACCAACAGTCCCCAGGGTAATCAAACTTTTTGTACGGTCTCACTTTCTGCCAGCAATATTCTACACTCTGATTAAGTATTTACTACGGCGGGTTGTCTTGCTCAACATTGTGTCATTTAAGATACTGTTCGGGTGCATCTAAAAGGCACCAAGGGATCACGAAAAACAACTAGATCTGAGACCTGTCCGAGGCCGCACTGTACATTAACTAAGATTCTTGAAGAACAAAAAAAGGTTCTACCATGGACCAATGCATTATGGCCTCATCCGGGTCAAGTATCTGGGCTGACAAAGCCCACGGCTGATAGTATGCTGAATTTAATGAATTATCTCACAGTTTAGTGGGGTATTCAAATTGCCTAGCACAATTCTGCCGTGTTATGTTTGGTCAATTACCTTTTGGTCATTATCATCCTCCGTTCAATTTCGGCGAGTCTAATGGTTGGCCCTTCCCGTGGCAGGTATCTGCCAGCAAAGACAAAGAAATAAACCAAAGAACACATGGAGGGATGGATGTGGATGTCAAGTGCCGTAGACTGCTGTTCACTCAGGTGTAAAAGTAATCGGTTTGGGTGGAAGTGGATGCAGAAGGATGACAGTGATGTTTTGTATGTTCGGCGTGTTCAGTTTGTGGAAATAAACGAGAGCAGATCCATATCAAAGTTGTAGTTCATTCTGTTTGTCTACCACTCTTCAATAGAATTCTTTATGTGCTGTTTTTTGGGGCACCCTTTCCTCCATTTTCCTGCATTGAAAACAACTCCAATAAGCTAATCAGAGTGCAGGCAAGCAACTTTAGGCACCCTGTAATAGTTTGTTTTTTAAAAACCTTTTTTTTTAGAAAAGCACACTCAAGACTGCTCTATGAGTCCAACCCCTCTCAACAAGACAGACAATGGAGGCCGCATGTGACATCACAACTTACTCACAAATAACCTTTAGTGTGACAGGAAACAAATAACCAAGGACAGGCGGGTCCTTCCCCTGCCATCAACAAGTACATAACAGGATTGTGTTGACAGACACATATTTATATCCGCTGTGCTTTGCTTCTGCTTACGCAACAGGTGTCCATGTGCGACACTGGCAAATACATAGCGTTTGGTGGATGGCACAATCCGTTCTTGCTGTGGTATCATGAATGAACACGTCTGTCATTCAAAACTGAATAAAAAGGTATCCTTCTGAAGAGATGATTTTCCGAGTCATTTAGCACTGGATTCCAAACCCGGTCATTTTGTGGGCGGGACACTTCTGATTAGCATGTTTCAGGCATCCACCTGAGTGATGTTCAATGGCTGTTTTGCATTTAAACAGAAGAAGGGGTCTGATTACACATGGCAACTGTCATCCCCTCATCCCATATTCTCACGTTTATCTTTTTTTTATCAATTAGTTAAAAGTCTAACTACACAGATATCATCGTCATGTAGCCTACTATATCTGGGACATAACAGAATTTGGGAAATTTAATGAGCCAAATACATCACATAAAAAGCAGGTCTACTTATTTATTTGATGGATGATCCCATGACAACAGATCTATTCTTGTCTCATTACCTGTCTTTGAATTCATTCATTACACTATCTTATAATATGAGGGGTTGATGTGTTCGTTCACAGTTGTAAGATTTATTACACATCATTAGATTTTAAACCCTCATCCTGAGGAACTATTTCTGTGAATTGTCACTGGTGATTTAATTACAGTAAATGACAGGTTCTTTTATTAAAATACTTTAATCAGACAGAATGATGTCATCTACCATATGGTGACTGTACCTACGTATATTGTGACATCAAACAGAGTAGCTAGTCATGAACCTGACATCAAATTGAATTATGTACAATAAATGTGGCTTTTAACGTCTCTGTCAGTGCTTCACATAAACAGGGACAAAGAGAATTCATGTCTACTTTCAATCTGGAGTAAATCCTTTCTTCCTTTGAAGCCCATCCCACTACCAGGAGCAAAACTATTTTGATGCCGACATCCATTAGAATAGCGTCAACACAAGTGAATGCATTAAACTTAATTAAGCCCTAACCTAACATGAGTGACACATAATTCCAACTCTAACCGCATGAGTGAACTACCCACATGCCAGTAAGTCAATGAAAACGTCTACAATGGAGTGTGTGGGATTTAGGGACACTACATCGGGTCAGTATGGGTTGTTGGGTGCAGGTAAATTATATAGCCAGAGCATTAAAAGCTAAGGATGGACACTTTAACAACTGTAGACTTTGGGTTTATTCAAAATATCTTTTGAATAAACCCATATTGTATAGCAGGTGCACCACACCTCAACCAACATGATATAATAGACAACAAAGATTTGTCTTGCAGACACAGGCTTGCAGATTAGCCTATATTGAGTAAAGGAGATGAAGATTCAACTCCCATGAAAAGTCAGGAAGGTATAGAAACATAAAATGCAAGCAGATGTGCGAAAAAATGCTCCATTTCAGGTGTTTCCCAGAAGTCTTTTAAAAGATCAGAAGAGATCAGAAAACCCCAGCAGGTCATACGTTGAGCTGCGATTGTCCCAACGAAATATGTTCAATATGGCTCGATTCATTTGTTTTTCAATCAGTGCAGAACTGGCTGTTCCCTGATACACAACAACAATTCACTCTTATGCCCTTAACTACCAGAAAGCCACGCGCTGCCTGTCAGTGCAGCATAACGAGAGAAATCAGCACTAGAACCTGACGTGGCTAAAAATAGAACCCGAGACCAGCATGTACGTGTCTGTGTCCCACCAGATCACACAAACATGAATGTATAATCATTATTCATTGATGAAACGTGGGAGGGAATAAATAATCCATTGATATGTGTCCTACAGTGGCGTTGAATTTATTTCAATGAATTCTTCGCCAAACAACACAGCACAACCAGCAGTTCAATATTCATGCTGATTCCCTTGCATGGCAGCTGAATTTTGATTAATCTTGTAAAGATCGACGGCGGCTGTTGTTTTGTTAAATTTTTGTGTGTAGGACATTCAGTTTCAAATGATGTGTTGGATAGTTCTACGTTCTAAGAAACAGCGAATAGAGAACTGTACAGTCTAGGTATTTTACTTCATCCGTTAGTGCATAGGCCTACTCAAAACTAAATAGGCCTGCATGATACTGGAGTCATTCCCACACTATGCTGGATGATATAGGTTACGTTTATGTAAATCTTAACCTACTTACATTATATGATTCTTAACAGTGAATGAAGTACATGGAAAACACTAATGCGGTCATAAGAGAATTATTTATTTACGCAATAGAATTTAGTGTAGGCTAACTAACTAATGATAGCCTACTGATTAGTTGGTATCTTAAATACACAACAACCTTACAACCAACTCTTAATTGGGAAAACATTTCCTGTTCTTGCATGCCTAATTCCACACTTCACATGATCAAGATTAGCCTACCAAGATAATCCTCTGATTTGCATAATGTCATGTAATGCCATGTAGCCTCACTAATTGCAACAAAAAATGAATAAATACTCCTAAAATAACTACACAAATCAATTTACAGTATAGTGCATGCTTAGACACATGACATGCATGCAGTAAGGATGATGAACTGCCATTCATTTCAGCATATGCGTTATAGCATGCATGCACTCAGGTAGAGGTCCATAAACCATCCAAAATAGCTAAAGTAATTCAACTTCAATAGGTCATTTCGCGTCGTATTTACATCGACACCTTACAAGAAAGACTGATGACTCTGCAAGAAAGCAGTTCCATTACTGCATCTTTTGATACTTGTGTCTCCTTTATGAGCACGTGAGTGCAGAAGGCGGCTCCAGCGGCGCCCAGCGCAGGAGGATTGGGTTGGTGGGAATTGGCAAGAAAGAGGAGTGCTCTATAAGAACAGGATAAACCTTGGAAGCGTCAAAACAATTGCTGAGCTCCGAGCGAGAGCGTGAGCGAGGAAGGAAAGAAGCGGAACAGTTTGTACAATGAACACCTAAAAGCGAGCTTCTCCTTTAATGTGGTAGACTAATTCAGCTGATGTCTATCAGAACCCCAGATCCCTACTAACAGACGCTTCTACATGCACTGTGAAGATTCCAGGACGTCTTGGGTTGAAGTGAGGTCCAAGAGCACACTTGTGTCTCGTCAACGTTTACATTTGGCGTATTCTTTTGAAAACACCGGCAACAAAATAGACGAACTCTGACATTCAGCACCTAAGGCGCGGACAGCTCCTTTTGCGGGCGCCAGCGCGCAAGCTCCAACTACAGACACTTCTGAATCAGCTGAAACGTTATGTTTGTTGTTACAGAACTCTCTGTTCATTTGAGCACTCCCGATGTCTGAACAACTGTACCTCTACTGCAAGCTCTAAAGAAGTCTGAAATTGATTGTAGGAGAAATCAGAAATTTACTTTATTCTCAATATGTACCAGGGGCATATGCAGGTAAGACCTATTTTTGAACACTCATTTTAACCTTTTTATTACCATTTATTTAAACGTGTAGGCTGTTTGACAATAGCTCAAAAGATCCAGGCGATATTGTCAGTTTCCATTCACATTCTTTCGTACATATGTAGCCTAGTTCATGTCAAGGACATTTCCACACAGGGGACATGAGGCATGATGGCTTAGCTACTTGGACGCAAGTAAATGACCACCGTGCATCCTATACAGAGAGGTCTGTACATTGGCAATTGCATATTGCAAGAAAAGGTATTAAGAGGAAGCTGTAGTTTGTTTTGTTTGCTTTCCCTTGTTTTCAGCGTAATAATAATTTATTGATGTAAAAAGTAATGATTTATTGTGTAGGTACATCGGAAATGGAAAATAAACAAACACCGGAAATAAAATTAGTTTAAAATAACTGAACCAAGGACTGAATTGTAAAAAGGGTGTTTGTGGCGAAGTGAAAGTAGTAAACAAAACTGCCGCTAACATTTACAACACTAGCATGCGCCATTATTTAACTTTGTTAACCACCTTTTACTTCGCCAGCACTCTTTTTTAGTAGTCATAGTAAACCCATTCCAAGTAAGTCAGCGCAGCCATGTAAAAGCGCGCGTTCCAATTATGTTCACGTGACCAGATAGACACGGCAGGTGGAATGGCATTTGTTTGCTTTAGATATGGACACAATTTCATCTCATCCCATTATCCGGACCACAGTGATCTGGTGAAAGTCAAGCCTAGCCCGGCATAGGCTAATCACTTTCAGTTGAAGGTTCACTGCTCCACTGTTGATGAAAGTTTGCTGACATGAGTGACTTATCGAGGGTCATGAATGAATTATAAAAAAATATAATACATTATATATGAAATCTCTGCAGTTTGGTTCTGAATGTTAAAGGTGGGCCTCTTAGCTACCTTTACAATTCCATAATCTCATATTTGGTTTTTCCGAAAACCTGCAGGTACATGAAAATCATGAAGAAATGAAATAGATGTAGAATCATAAAATCGTGTAAAAAAAATTAATTACAGCAATTGATTGGAAAATATGTATTTTTATGGACCAGTGTGTCATGCCAAGATTATAATATTGCCTCAATTATCTTCTCAGCTCAAATATGATATATTGAATGCTGTGGAAGTGGATCTATATAAAGTACAGGAAATAAAGATTCAGCCTATTGATTCCTATCAGCAGAGCCTACAGTTGTTAGTTATGTAACAGAGAACTTGAGAGCGGTTCAGAGAGGTGAATATTTCATGAAATTACTTTAGAATCAGAGTTCAATGAGACCCAAGGTGGAAAGTGCTTTGTCTGGTATTAGGCAGATTGTTCCGCCTACTTAAATATAGATAATGACTGTTTGCATTTAGGAAGACATATTATACGACAAATGTTTGAATGGAACATCTCTTATCAGGGTTCCATTCATCAGAGTAGGACTTCAGGGTAAAGCAGGTCCCTAATTCAATGATCTCATTCTCTGAATAAAACTTTGTCAACAAGGGTATCAACTCATTCTGACAGTGTATTTTTCCAGACACACTGTGTCTGCCAAGGTACTGTAAGGGTAACAGCCATTGGTCTGAGCCTTTAAGAAATGTCAGACTAATTTAGAATATGCAACTAGGTTAAACAGTCAAACTGCATTGTCGGGTTTATTTATAGTTTCAGTTGAATCTTTTCGATTGGATAGAATAACCTTCAGCAGACTGATGTACTACTGTCATGTAATAGGTTTCAGCTATGGCTCCCAGCTGCAGTATTTACCTTCTGCTCTGTGTTTTAAATATCCTCTGTGATTCTGATGGATGTGTTTCTGTCGCCCATCTAGAAAGACAGAGAGCTAGAGAGTGAAAGCAAAGGAGAAAGATGTTGCCCATGTGTGAACGAGGGAACGAGGGGTGTGTGTCTGTGTGTGTTGTGTGATGGCGGGCAACATCAGAGCAGATTAGCCTTTTGTTTTGTTTTTCACCACAGAGCATATACAAACAGCCATGTTGGGATACCAAACAAGCGATTCAATTACTTTTATCTGAGCTTCCCATTCCGCGCATGCAAGCCAGTTGTGCTGTGCTTGGCTCTCATAGCATGCATGTGCCACTCTACGAGATGCCAGGTTTGGCCATGTTGTGAATGGAAGGCGAGTCGTCCTCCAATGTTCAGCCAGCGCAAGCCAGAGGCTTAATCGGATCTGTCTCCTTCGGTTGGCCTTCTCTCCTGGATCTCGTTGTTCTTTACTGAAACACATTTATCCTTGAAGCCCATTTCAAGTGTACCATAATTGCATAGTGAGCGGTTTTCTGCTTCGGTGGATGTGGAGACAAACTCTGCTCGATATCAACCGTTTCCTCTCCCTACCGCGTGGTCGTTACGAGTGCAGTGCCCGTTTGAAGGAATTACTTTTGAGATGTGCCGCGCGGCAGGATGTGTTGGAGGGGGTTCCATGGCTCCATCGCTTAGTGCGGCTCAACATGGCGGCAGACGTGTTTAGAAGGATTTCTCACAAACATCCAAACAACTTCACACTTGACACTGCACGTTCTTGGGTCATGAGGAAAACACCTGACGATTTTCAACTTTCTGCAGTGCCTGGTTGGCGAGATAATGGATCCACAGACAAACATACACAGAGATTCCTGCCTTTACATCTAGACTTTTTTGTAATGGATCTTCAAGCAAAGACATGAGTGAGGAGACTGGTTGTAAATTGTTTGTGTGACTGAGCCCATACAAATAAAACATATCGGTCAAACCTTTTTATTGATAATCTGATTTTTTTTTCATCACAACGCTGATGAATAGACACCACGGACGTTAAATCATTTGTTGATTGTTTATGTTTTGTGCCATCTGTGTTCTGTGCTATGCTTCGTGGAGTTGCAGTCTGTCCTCCATCTTTACTACCTTAACTGCCAGTTCATTGGCTGTTCACACTAAGTAGTGGAATCGTTTTGGCTTAAAATGAATCATTGCAATGTGCCTCACTGGATGCAATTTCTCAGGCAATGGATCTTCCCAATCCCTCCCTCCTCCCCTTCGGCCCCTCTGTCCTTTATGGATCTTCCTTGCAGCTTTCATGTGCTGTCTTTTTCATAATATAGACATACCTGTCTACTATGGTGCCTGTATAAATTTTGTTTGGATTCATATTTCCATAAATAAACAGTATGTTTGTATTGTTGCTGTGGTTTGTGGTGATATGGCTGTCGGACAATATTGGAGAATTTATTGGCATTATATTTGTAGTTGTTCAGCTACATCCTTTCCTCAGAGTTGGCAAACGGGGTCACTGTCTGGTATTGTTTAGGCAATTTAAACGGTTGGCATGACCAAGTTTGGCAAAGAATCTGCTAGTTCACCCCCATCACCACAATCCACCATCTTTTTATTTGTGCTAAACAGGCAGAACAACAGTACTTGCATACTTAGTGTTATCTTCTATTGTGCAGTGTTTGGCCTTGTCTTACAGTGACGTGACATACTGTATGTATGCTTGTGGTCTGACAATGATGACAAATACTTTGGCCAATATTTCTTGTGAACCTGAGGTGTTGCTGAAGGCGTCGGATAAGGCTGAAGACAAACTCAGCAGGTATTAGTTATAGTATTTCTTCTATTTACTTGTGACAAAGTAAAGTTTGAAATGTGCAACCTGCGAAAAATTGCCGATACGGTTCCTATATCAGTGGGATAGGCAAAAAAGTCTCCATGATGTGAAAATGTTTTTGTCCACACAAGAAATGTGGAAGCCTAGATTAATATTATCATCCATGCCGACGTCAAGTCTTATTGATGCCGTGATATCTTGTATCTTTTTCAAACCTTGTGGCTTATCTTGACATTTACAGTAAGATATTCACAGCAGATCTCATTAGTAAACGCTTCCAGTTGGATTTCTTTGTCTAGCATCAGAGAGGATATACAGTGGATTTATGAAAGGGATATTTATGATTTGTTTGCTCATACTTGCTTTGCAAATCAAAACTTGAGTACGTAATCATAGATCTTCAGGATTGAAGACCATCTCAGATGGTTGAGTTATCTGTTTCAATTCGAAATGGCTCAACAGTGTAATTGCTATTGTTAGTCTAACATTTCACTTAGTTAGTCTCCTTGGTTGGTGTTTGGTTGGTCTCCACACTAAAGTGTATTCCTTTTTTGTAATGGTCTCTCTTGTTGTAAATCTCTTCTTAAGAGTTACAACTCAGACGATAGATTTTTTTTTTGGACTCCAAGTTACGAATCAGTAGGACTTCATTGGAATCCTCCAATTCTAGTAACAAAATAGGTGGCAGTGACAATCAAGCTGTATTAATGTTGGCTTTTGGTTTAAGCCAAGAGCTAACAGATCTCCGCGGAGTAATTTAGAGCTTGGTCAATAGTTGATTATCTGAATCAGATGTTCTGGTGTTCCGCAGGATCCAAAGACTACCAGAGCCAACATCCCCTAGGAACTGAAGAGCACTAAAGTAGAAATATTGCTTGATCAACTCTTGAAACTGTAGACATTGGAATTGAGAAATTTCATACATCTTTCACAGGTCTTTTAAAATGCACACTAGGACATGTATCCAGTCCTCAAATCAAGTGTTCCTGGGGGTTCTTTGACAGAGGTGGGTGGCCGTGGGGCTTGAGGTGTCTGGCTGGAGACTGGTTCCTGACAGGTGCTAAACCCCCTCGATTTAACGAATTGTGGTCTTGATTAAACCGATTTAATTGCCCTGCCTATTTCAGGAGGTAGGATAATTAGTTGAATCAGGTGGTTTCTGACTGGAACAAAAACCCTCAGACAGAGATGCTCTCCTGGGCTGCTGCGGTCTATCTAACCCCTGGCTGAGAGGAAAGCTCTTTAGGGGGTTCGGTTTAGCTGCTTGTGTGCCGGAAAGCCGACTTGAGTGAGAAGAAGGTCAATTTCTGACATTCATCTGCATCACTGTTCTTCAGCAAATTTCAGGAGAAAGGGAATATGCTCCTCGGGTCGGACTGGACATTTGAGGTCACTCGCAAAACTAATCTTCCTCCCTTTGCCAGTTTCATTTTTATTTTGCAAAGTACTTTAGTGCCTGGCTTGTGAACACGGAATATCAAGGTCTGTCCCATAAGAACAACTCCATCCCTGACATATGCTTTGTTTGTTTGAATCCAGGTTTTAGCACACCTACATATAATACATTCACATGACACAGTCCTGTGCAAGCCCTTAGCTGTGCCATGAGTGGTTTGCAGCATCTGCTGTAGCATAAGACGGTTCACCCCACACCGTCTGTTGTCCAGAGATGAGCCTCCTAACGGCTCCGGTGGTGACCAATGAGAGAGAGCGTCATGCCAGGGGGTGACAGGCAGTTCACCAGGGCTCTGCTGCAGATGTGTGTGCGCGCGAGTGCGTGAGAGGGAGAGAGAGGGAGGGAAAGTGGGAGAGCGACTACGTAGGGGAGCGAGCGCGTGTCAGTAAATGTGTGTTTCCAGCTCTGCTTTGATGCGTATGTCTGTATCTGTGTGTGTGTGTGTGTGTGTTTGTAGGTATCTATGTGTGTTTTCAAGCAGAGCCACTGCACAGGAGACTGGCACACCCCACATGGAGCCTCTATGGGATGTGACAATGTGAATAGAACCTAAGACACCACACGTCCGTCCCCTTTGAAAAGGGCACATGTACACACAGACACAAGCCTCCTACCTGACTCCAGGGCAACCGAGGATCTTCCTCACTTTCCCAACATTATTGAGCGCTTGCTCTTCGCCACAGATCTGCCTATTATCCAACCGGGTCACTACTTTTAAAACGGTGAATTAGTGATTCCCTATTCAGGATTGATTTCAGTTACAGTTGTAGACACAAAAGCTTGGGAACACATGACCAGGGAGGTCAAGAGTTAGAGAGATAGATTAGATAGAGAAAAGTGTTTTCTTCCATTGTCGATTTGCGTCATTTCAAACGTCAATTATTTCCGTCTAACCCTTTACAGTGGAAATGGTTCATTGTCCTAATTTTGAATGTACCAATCTGTTACAGCAGTGAGAAGGTGAAATCCTAGCTTGACAAAGCTGCCACATATGAAAATCGAGCAGAAATCAATGAAGATCAGTCCAATGATTGATCTACGGTGGCTGAACAGAAGTGTGCTCTTCCACTTCGATCAGAGACATCCTTCAGCCACTGTGAGATGTGCATGACCACCGCATTCTGCAGCTATTACATTGCCAGTAAATAAATTGCGACTACTGATTTGACGAGTTGATTGCAGCACTTTGGTCAAAGGGGTATTATTTTGCAGCATGCCATGCACTCTCTTGCTGGTGCTTGAGATATTAGATATATATTTTTTATCTTCAGGATATCTGTTACATAATATTTTATTCCATATCCGGAAAAGAGAGAACATTATCCTGGATGTTGACGACAAATGATACAAAGTATATTAGCTTAATTTTTTTTATTTAATTGCTGGAAAGCACTAAGAGTGAAAAATATGTGTGCTTATCTTAGAGTTACTCATCCTGAGGAGTTCATTGTTTTGATTGGTTGGTTCCTTCAGGCACACACAATATTATTCAAAACAATACACAATTTAAAGACAACAAGACATAGCAAACAATGCACAGCTCTGCAAGAGGCAAAAAGTTCCTCATAGAGAACTGAAAACGCCCAAAGGGCACATATTTCCAACAGGCCATAAACAATGAGCCAAGAACAGTATCTTCCAATAAGATTACAAGAAGCAGATTCCAAAGCATTTTAAAGAGAGCCAAATGGGTATTGATTGAAATAACATTAGGATATTCAAAGGGTAATGTGACACTTCCAAACAACAGAAAATATCTACAGAACCCAAAGGGTGATTATTGCCACAGTCAAGAGAAGTAAATGTCATGCTTGCATCTGTCGAGAACCTTCTCTACACATAGCTTTAGCTCTACATATAAACCTTACACAACCCCCCCCCCAGCTCACTACGTACTTGCCGAGATCTAAGAGGGTTGGATGGGCGGCCTTGGCAGTCCCACTTCAACATAACCACAGGGAACGACACAGAGACCCCCGTGTTGCCTTTGCAAAACTTCAGCCTCAGAGCAAGGGAATGTTAGGGGTTAATTTGCTACGCAATCAAATGTGTGACGCAGGTAGCTGAGATGTGATGGCTCTTAGAGTGATTGCCCGGCAGATAATTAGGTAGCTAAAGAACGTAGAGAGAGATATGCAATCCAGACCAAGGACTCTCAGAGTATACATTTCATATTTCTTTCTGATCCTTGACACAGGGGAATAGGCTTGAAGCTTTGCACCACAGTACTTCCTGTAGTACATGTTATACAGTATTAATGACACTTTTACATTCCCTGTAAGGGTTTCCTAGTTACAACTATCCCTTAATGATAAGGAGTGGTCACGTCCATTAAGAGCAGCTATACTACTGTGTGTGTGTGTGTTTGTGTGTGGGCCGGAGGATTTTGAGCAAGTCTTTATCTCTCTATATCCTTATTTAATTGCTGAGCCAGCACAAACTAGGGTCTGTTATAATACCATACACAGCTGCCCATATCCTGTTCCTGGAGATCTAGCGTTTCACTTAAACTCCAATTTTACATCACAAATTCATCTTGCAAATCATCGTATTTTTAGAAACAGGTGTGCTCGATCAGCGTTGGGCAGCCCTGCTTTAGGTGTTGCCAGCATGGAGTTTTCTGTCCAAACACATTTGTACTGAAGGCCAATGGAAAGTCAGTCCTTGGCAGTCATCAGTAGCAGGCAAGTGAGTTCTCTACTCTGCATTTTCTGTGTACTTTGAATTTGTCCCCACATGGTCCTTCAACCTGCTCTTCCAACTCCAATTGGGCTCCAAGCTCCGAGGTCGTTAGTGATGATGAGACACAGGTGTGTGTTCGTGGCTGGGTAATGGCCTAACGGGTAGAATTATGTCTTCCTGAAACAGAAATAATTGCTTTACAATTTTACATTATGAGATATGCCAATTATACTCTGTACATTTTGGGCTTATCAAGGCGATTCAATTGATATGCCGTGTGAGATTGCACCCCATTAGTTTTGAAGAACAAAAGTTTGTTGGAATATTACTGACAGGGTTTTAAGAGAAAACAGAGACAAAGGGGCACTCTGTGTATCATTTTCTGGAAAACACTCAAGTCACTCATGAGTGGATGGACATAATAATGCATTTCAACTTTCCAATTTTCTATGTATTCGTTCTCTTACCTCAGGAGTCACCACAACATCACAAAAGACTGCTTGTCAGATCGCCCTGTGGGTGTGTTCGTGGGCTTGATCAGTGCTCTCAAACTTTCCACCTGGCCCCCCCCGCCTTTGAAAATAAAAAAGACAATTCTTCTCTCTCCTCCCTACGATAATGATGCTATCCTCTTTCTCCCAGCCCCCTCACTCCTCTGCCATGACGCTACACCTCCTCTTGGGGCCTCATCCTACAGTTTGAGAACCAGTGGGCCAGCTAGTGTATATTCCACAGTAGCTGACGTACACAGGATTGCTTGACTCGTGTAGAGTCCCCTGAGCCACTCAGCATATCTTCTTCCTCAGAAACTAGGCCAGCCCACAGCATCTCCCTTCCTGGCCTTGGTGGCAGTGGCAGGGTGGGGGTAGGGGAGGGATACAATGCTAGCTCATCCATCTCCCCCTCAGCCCCCCCAACCCCCTCTCCCCATTCATAAAAGTCGTCCTCAGACAGATACTTAATTTGCCCCCGAAGCTAGCACCTCGTCGCAAGGAGAGAAGAAGAGCATGTATCTTGTTGTTCGTCGGAGGACACTAATTTCCGGCGGAATATAGGTTAGTGCTGAGAAGAGGGGTTCATAAACAAACCGTCTTAATGCCCCGCTGTGTCGGATACAGGGGAGATTTTTACCCTAGAGGAATAGGGGTTTCATTGTATGTGACAGGCTATGAAATAATGGGGGCTTTTCATTTTATAGTAAGCACAATCACATTACAGTCATACTGTTGGCCAACGCTGTTTGCTGAGAATGAGATTATGGCAAAGAAGTCCCTTTTTGCACAGAGAAAACAAGTATTCTGGTACCCATGTAATCTTCGGGCTGAGCAGATATTTACGCATTCTGACACACTGTGGAGTTCCGTTATCACAGACCCACATCCTCCTCTCTCTTCTATGACTCGTGACTGTTTCCGTGCTCGGAGAATCATTTCCATTCATTAGGTCTCTCCTCTTTACTCTGCAGGACTTAACAATCCCTTTTGTTTAGCCCTCAAGTCGGCACAATGGCTGTCTCCAAGAGTCGGGCCATCTTGGTAGACGACTGCCGGTGGAAGAAATGTGAACTGCTCCCAGTCTTCTTATCATGTAATTAACATGATGAAGAATAATGATAAGGAAACAGATTCTCTGGTGACCATTGTCTAACTAATGAGCAGCATCCCGCGTTTGTGAAGAAAAACAACTAGCGCAGTTTGCCGATAAAAGGGATGAAGCGTAAACAGAAGATGCCCTAATCCCTCCCCACCGCCACCCCAAATTAATTTCAAGGGCTTGTTTGCAACACAAACCAATCATTTGTCTTTCTTATGTAATACCGCGTTGCAAAACAGTATCTTTGATGTTATGGAAGCCCCGATTCTGTTGTGCAAGACTTGAGGATAATGATGCTGGATCGAAGTCGATCTGTCACACTTTAAAGTTACTGGGGGAAAAAATGGTTACAGAGATCTCACAGAGGGAGTGATAGAGATGGAGGGAAATCATATCCATTCACATCGCCTACTTGCCTCAGAGAGTGTCAAGTGAGGATTATTTGTATTGTACAGGGACCCATCTCAGTTAGAGTGGTAGACATTGTAGCCTACTTTACCTTCCAGTGGCATTGCGCTGACATGAAATAAGACTGAATTTGGCCCCTGTAGTGGGACAATTTAAAGGATGTTTCAAAGTTCAGAAATTGTTACAGAATTGAAAAACAGCTTGTCGAGAGGGACCTTCAAAGGATTCTTTCTCGTGTTCAGTGGAGCCCCTTAGCAAAGGAAGGAAGTTGTCACATAGCCCCTTCTCTCCCCTGTAGCCTCTTGATATCTCACCAGTAACTTTCACACCTAATTTTCCATTGTTTACAGTCTGCACTCACTCTCACAGAGCACTCAGCTGAATCATAAATCCCTAAATGCCAAACCGACTAATGATTCCTTTTGAATCCATCAGAAGGTTAGGATATAAACAGTAGCTGGAGCACAGAGGGACTTACCTGTACAGATGGGCTGTACTCAGAGTTCAAGGATATACCCACTGAGAGGCCCAGAGGGAGGAGACTGTAAACCCTGTAGTTAGCAGGGCAGTGATTCCACCACAGCTGCCCTCTGAACGCTCCCCTCGGCCCCCATCTGCTGCCACAGTTGTGCGCGCGCATGGCCGTGTGTTTGCGTGTGTGTCTTTTAGCAAGCGTGTGTCTTTTGGTGTGTGTGTGTGTGTGTGTTTGTATGCATTTTAGACATTTTTTACATTTAGTCATTTAGCAGACGCTCTTATCCAGAGCGACTGACAGTAAGTACAGGGACATTCCCCCTGAAGCAAGTAGGGTGAAGTGCCTTGCCCAAGGACACAACGTCATTTGACACGGCCGGGAATCGAACCAGCGACCTTCTGATTACTAGCCCAATTCTCTAACCGCTCAGCCACCTGACTCCAGTATGCACGCATGGAAGTGTGTGTGTGTCTTTTAGTGTGGGTGTGTGCGCGTGTATGCGCATGGGAGGGTGTTTGTGTGTGTCTTTTAGAGACCGTGTGTCTTTTAGTGTGTGTGTGTGAATGTGAGTTTGAAAAAAAAGGAGGATTGTTAGTACCGGTGTTATTAATATAGCTCTGCGTGGCTGGGGTGGGGGCATGCTGGGAGGGGGGAAAGGGTACCGCAGGAGAGGTCAAGTCCCCTAGTTTCTCCCTTTCCTATGATGAATGAAATACGGGGACTGGCAACCCTTCTCTCATTCCGTGGTGTCCTTACAGAGAGAAAGACAAATGAGACCAAGAGTCCCACACAAAGACAGAACGGTGAAAAGACAGCAAGAGGGAGAGAACAGAAGAAAGAGGGAACGAGGATGAGACAGATGAATAGGTTCTAAGGGAGGAGAGAGAGATAGACAGAAGAAGAGTGGAGGGAAAGGACAAACAAAGAGCGATCGCCATCGCTGGATTTTATCTTCCCAGTGATGAGTTGCTCGCTTCTGGACACGCGCTCCTCTTCCTACACTGCCACACAGTGTTGTCCTGGTCATTTCCCTATTCTTCCTGCTCTGCCCCTACCACCATCCGTCCCTGCGAGTGAGGCAGTGGGTGCAGACGGCTGCTGGCAAGGATGGCGTCAGCTTGTTTTCGTTTCGTGCCATCTTCTTCGGGCTTCCCCTCTGAATCCCCACACACACAGCCGGTACTCCCAGGTGACAGGAGCGAGAGAACGATCACAAAGGCTGCCTGTCTCTTTGGTTAAGAATAAACACGGAGGTTAAAGGAGGAGGGATAGTGGAGGTGTTGGTTGTTGGTTTAAATCAGGCCGTGTGCAGTCTACAGACTAGCTCAAGCTTTTCAAAGTGTCTTTGAGGTATTTTATTTACTTTAATAAGGATGATTGCCTGTTTGGACAGGATTCCATAGGAAATCTATGAAGTTCTTAAAATGAATGGACTGTTAGCAGCAAATCTTGCAGTACTGGTGTACTTGGTTTTGATGTGAATGCAGTCACTTTGTGGTTGTGTGTGTGTGTGTTAAATCCTGTTAGCTGCCACATTTACAACTCAGCCTGCTTCCTGTTACCACAAAGAAAAAAGCAACACACACACATTCCAATTACTAATTCAACGAGATTTCATTTTCAATGTCATCCTCCAAAATATTACATTATAAAGGGGGGCTGCCGTTTATCCCACTATTGACAGTTCTCATAATCACTTGTGAGAATGGAACTGTGGCACAAACTGAATTAACTTTTTGGGAAATGTTGCACAAATCAGAACTGCTGACTGTGTGTGTGTGTGTCAGCAATGCTTTTGTGTGTGAAGTCACCTATGTGGTCCATGTGGCTTTATTAGTGACACTGTCACCAGGCTCACCAGACACCACAACTGACTCCTAAATCCCAGGATGCCTTGCTCTCTTCATGATGCCTCTTGCTGAAACAGCTTGTTTTCTTATTGAGCCCATTTATCAGGGACAGGTGCTTGGCAAATTACACTATAAATGTTTTAGTGAGGATTTATTTTGTCATTTACATATACAGCATATATAAATAAAATATGTAAAATACTGTTCAAAACCTACACCGTTTTAGAACATAGCAGCTGCATTTACAGATTTACAGTTTTTCAGCTCTGAAAGAGTAACCTTTTAGTCAAACTCAGTAATTACTTGAACATTTTTGTTCTGAATTGTGTTTATCATGTACTGTATTGTCACAGAAGACAAGAAAGAAGACTATTCCAATTATGCTGTGCTTATTTGAGAAGAATATGTGACAATGTCATGTAATGAACCCTAACTCACAGTAATTACTATTTAAAGTTGATTCTAGCTGATTAAACCAGTTTAGGCATCACAAGAGATTGGAGTGTAGGTATACTGAGAAATGAACCAAACATGTTGTGTTGTGAATGAATCATCCGTTCTGCTTTCGTGGACTCACGCAAAGATCAACCAAGGAGGTTGTACACCGATCAACCACGGTCTAATTCCATGTTATATAAAAGGAAAGAAACTCTTGAGTGTATTGCAGGTGGATACTTCGGGGCTACCAGCAGTCAGTGAAGTGGATGCTAGGGTCTGGTACATAACTTCCTTGTTACAGAGAGAGAGCGATGGAACACACAGAGTGGCCGAAAGAAAAGGTCAAAGAGAAGAGTTGTCTACAATTGGGTGCAGTGAGGCATTGAAACAGGGTTAGATTTAAGGGACTTTCCTAAATTGACAATATCATATTTCAGAAGGATATTTCACCTTTAGAAATGACAGTCTTATTGAAAAATACCCAGACTGCATATTCGATTCTGCTGTACCACAACCTTCCTGACTTATTTACCGCCACTCAAAGAAGGGAAATGCTCTTGTTTTCGAGTTTGGGCTACATCCTTTTCATACCATCCAATCATCATCTTCACTTTGGTCCGAAGCTACAAGTTGCTCTCAAAGAGTTTAACCTCCCCTGTTTCATTGCTTGTCATTTCCTCCTCTGCACTACCTCTCTGTCTCACTCTCTTCCCCGGAACTGTATCATGTCAATTAAAGCCTATCCTCCAGATATGCAGCCATGGAAAGGTCAGTCACGGCCTTCATCTTGGCGGAGGCTCGTCTTGTCAGAGAGAACTTGTGTTATTAATAGCAAAACAACAGCAGCCCATAGCGTATTAATACCGTTTCCCGCCAATACCCCTGCAATGGCATTCCCTCTGATCCACCGACAGACACTCCAGATCACGGGAGGAAATCTGATGTGGGCTAATTAGCAATTAAAAGGCAATAATGCTGCTCCGTACTGCCTTTAAAAAAACGCTCCTCCACATGTCCTCCTACTACCTGGAAATTCAGTTTCATAATATTGAGCTTCCTGCTTCAGCGACGGTAATAGCCTATATTTTCCTTCATTAAATGTGCTGTGAAGATATTAAAACTTTTGTTATTGCCTTCATGTCTCAGACTGAGCTTGGTATTTTAACATAACTGTTTGTGGCCTCTCTCAAAAGAAGAAATGCTTCTCAGATTGAGTGCTGACTGAACGCCTGACAAACAATGGTTGGATGGAAATAATTGATTTTCAACATTAAATTGTTACCTACTGAATAGCCTAAATATCGACCTGTTCACCAAATGAAAACAGCCCAAAATTCAGAGAGGGAGAAATATGTGCTGGGAGCCCCCAATCTGGCATCAGTGAGCCTGGGTTGGGCAGCTTGATTACGTGCATGTCACACACAGCTCCTTGTGTAATCACAGACACTGCGGCCGTCTAATCGTAGTTAAAGTGCCCCACTCTCGTCCGGTCTGCTGCGCCCGTGACGACCAGTTAAGCCTTGGGTTGATGAACTCCTCAGCATACAAGCCCGCTGGTGATTTGCGTGGAGAATGGAGGCGCTGAGTAAGTAACATCGTTCTTCGTCAAATGGCCAGTGGAGTAGGCCAACACGCAGTCTTGGAGCTGGAGGGTCCGGAGGGTTTCTGACGCCCACTTCTCCCACACTAAAGAACGCGCAAGAGTTGTCTTCCCTCAACAGTCTATAAAACAAAATCATGTTCTCTCGTTTTCCATCACTCTCGAGTCCTCTCATAGTCATTGAATGGGTGCTCTGCTGTGTCAAACTCTAGTGTGCAATGATGTTGGTGCTCCGTCACTGAAGTTATGTGATAGTCTAGAGGGAAACAAGTGAGAGAAGGACAACTGTTTGTGTGTGGTTTGGAATTGACTGTCTCTGAAACCTATTGGGAAATCTTAGATCTGTGGATCGATAGACTGTCAAGACCCTGTTCAAAATCTGTTGTATTTCGTGTGAGAGGAAATGCAAGATTTCCAACAATCTGTCCTAAGAACTTATCCTGAAGTGCTCCAATTAGTTCACGCAACAAAGTCGTTGGAAACTCATAGTAGAACGATGTGAACACACATATCAACATTGCCTTCCGGTTTGTAGACCAATACATGTTTTACCCATCAGACTCTAGTTCTGTTTTAAGCACTAATAAAAGGCATTAAGCCTTACAGCTCTTAGCAATAACAGCAAAATAATTAAATGTTTTGTTAAGAGCCATGGGCATTTATTGTACAGTGCAATCTGGCATGGAACATCAGCCATGTAAGTGTGATTGTGAGCGCTTTTTTGCCAGGGGGTAAGATTTTAATAGATTAGCGTAATTACATGGGATGCTAATGACCTGGCTAACGCTAGCTGTTTGGTGATGAATAAATTAGCCCTGCTTCAGCTCTCACAGTGTACAGTTACTGGTGGCCATTCGTTTGATCATTGTGTCGGTGTCCCAGACAGATGCACAACTCTTTGGTTCAACTGACAACAAAACCGGTCGGCTCTGTATGGGAGGGAGAAATACCAGTGATAAAGCCTGTTTCCCCTATCTTCCCTACTTCAGAGGCTTGGCATGAATGGCAGTAGTCATCCCTAATCTGTTTTCCAGATGTAAGGCTATAGACAGCTTGTCAGATATGAAGGGCTTGACATGAAAACAGCACTGTCCGAGTGTGAGTTTCACCCAGGCTCCGAAGCACTTAGAAACAGCATGCTTGTCAATGCCACGTTCCCTGGAAAGGATGGACATGCGCCAAGTAGACCCTCTTTCACCGAGATTAAGAAACCCGGTCACAACATGCCTAAGTGAACTACTGCAGAACTACCAAAAGGGTTGCTTTACCGTTAAAAGCCCAAAACAAGGTGGTATTTTGCCAACATTTTACATGTAGTAATTGCATGTTTGCAGCATACATGTATTTAGGGAGGATGAATTATCCCACAAACTGTATGCACGTGTGATAGAAGAGACTGGCAGCTGGTGTTGCCTGGCATCTATCCTTTTACAGATTTCTTTTGATTGTGATAGAAGAGTAATGATCTGTGCACAGCCTTAAAAAAGGCTTCTCCTTTGATGGAGAAGAGATTCAAGGCATGAGATAATTTCTTCAAAATGAAAATAAGTGTACCCCTTTAAAATAATGCTATGAGTGAATTGTGGGAAATCTACTTTCCAGATAGAATAATTGACATGGGCTGCCAGAGAAGCAAGGGAGAGAAGGCTAAAGTAATCTTCAAACATTCTTGAAACAAGAGCAGCCAAAGTGACCCGCTAAGTGCACAATGATGCCCTAATGTTCCCAACAGACTTCAACCATACACAAGAGTAATGGAAGAAAAGGTTGTGTCAAATTGGATTGCAGACAATTGGTTATTTAATTGGTAAAGTGCAATACTTATTCTGATAGTTCATCCAAAGCATTCTATGGTAAAGGGACATGTTTCCAAAATGGTTGAGAAGACTGGACTGAAATTGTTTCTCCCTATCTCCTTATTTGAAAATCACATCATGCAAAGTGTGTATTGTATGTCGTAAGACAGGTATTCTCTATCCAAATCAAAATGTCACATGGCGTTTTGTGAACATTTCAATTCAAAATCCATTTTACAAGATAAATTATTCCAATTATGTTTTACATATAAAATAGCAAAGGTCACCATGACAAATTATTGCTCGTTGCTCAGACATGAAATAATACTGAAAACCCTTCAAACAACAATAAGGAAATCAGACTTTAATTATTTGTTTAAAGTGGCATTTCTTGTGGGGGACGAGTATTTATAGTAGAGAGAGAAAGAGAAAATTGATGGAGACAGTGATTTCTGTGGCCTGTTTGTGCCTGGTGTTCTGCATTCTACACTAATGGCTTTTCAAAGTGTTTACTTAATCATTTAGATCTGTCTGCCTGTGACGGCCCAAAAAGCTTCTTGCTCTGATTCTGCTGATAAGGCAGCTTGCTCTCAAACAGGCACACACTTCCTGTGCTAGATGAAATGTTGGAGAAACACTGAACTAACCATTGAGCTGAATTTTTACCTTTTGAAACGCCCACTGGCAGGTAATACAGAGAGCAGTGCCACCACAACCACATAACCCATTTGGAAGCAGATGAGCTATTTCTTCAAACATACCGCAAGATACGTGTTGTTAAACTGAATACAAAATATTTTCTCTCAGTTTATGGTCAGCTATAATGTCTGCTGTCTGCCAACAGTAGTTTTGGACTAAATCACAACATAAGACATGAATCAACAGCTGACAGCCTATCTCATTTGCACAGCAGGGCCCTGGTCCATTCAGGTGTGTTGTCCTAGAACAATAGCCAGACAGGGGAGCAGAGGTCCTCATTTCTCAGCGGAGGGTGTAGGCAGAGTAGGGCTGATGCCAGCAGAAAAGTGAATTCCCCTGTTTCTCCCACTCATGCTGTTTTCAGATGCTTTAATTGGCCAAAGTCACTCAAGGTAACCAGGGCAGTGCCTTGGCAACCTGATTACAGCAGGTGAATCACAAACAAACCATCCACCGGGATTGTGTGTGTGTGTTTGTGCTTGCGTACACGTTTGTGTGCTTGTGTACGTCTTCATGTGTGCGTGTATCCTACATTTGTCCGAGGGAGGGGTGACTTAATTAAAGCACGATCAGAGGCACTAAGGTTGAAATGATCCCCTGTGTTTTGTTCATTGCAGAAGGAGAAACACTCCCCTAGTATTGTCGCGAAGCAGTGTTAGATCGTCCCTGATATTCTCAACATAATTTAGGTTGATGTACAGTACTGTATACAATGTGTAGCAACAGTTGGCATGGAGTTAAGTGTTGCATGCAAAGAGAGGCTGTCCTTGAATGGCCCGATGAAAATAGCACTTTGGATTGACAGTGTTGTGACTCTCCCTCTTAACAACTGGGTGTGTGAGTTTTCCTTTACATCCAAAATAGAACGAGATCTATTTCAACCCAGCTGTCTGTGTTAAGTTTCAGCTATCAGACAGGAAAGTATTCTTCCAGTTAAAGTCAACTTATTAGCATATCTTTTGTGAATACTTGACCCTTTGAAGTAGAAACATATTGTCTGTATTAGAGAATTGGAAACGACTGTCGTAAGACAAAAACGGTACAGAACCACCTCCTGTATTGTCTGCGGATAGATTATTGTCTACTAGATCAAACAACATCTTGACGCATGGTCTATTGACATGCCTGGTCTTCCTCATAGCAATTTTGGCTGACTCATACTTTCCAAATATATCCCATGATGCAGGCCCAGTCCCATTTTCTTAAGAAAACATTATGGGCATTTCACTAATGACCAGGCTTTTTAGTCAAGCCATGACATGGAGAGCTGATGGCCCATTCCATACCTCACCATCATCATTGCTCCTTATTAGCCTGACAGAAGAGCTAACAGGTATCTCCAGGAGATAGAGAGACCATGCTCCCGTTCCCATGACACTCAGGGCTTTTGATATTTTTCTTGCCACTTAAGCTGTGTTTGTGTAGATTCCACAAGGTTTGTCGTGGAGTAGGCGTCGCAAGTCATGGGTATGCTGGAAGTGTGCATTAGAGCAGTAGCTTCCAAATGTCCTTTTTATTATCAGTAATAAACTTCTATATAAATACCTTTAATAATACATTTCTCACGCAACATCATTTATTTCCTAAATCAAAATTCCAATAGAGCAATCGGTGGGGGATGTTGTCATCTCAATAAATCACAGATTATTTTGAGCTTTTGTCTTAAGAGTGAGCAACATACCAAAATTCTTGTAATTTTGCGAACGTTAGACAATAGTGTGAGACTACACACCTGTGCCTTAGTCGGTACCTCTGTGCCTCTGGGGATCCTTGTTCGTGGCCAGAGCGAGCGAGCGAGAGAGGGGGGGGGTCAGATGGCTGAGTGGTTAGGGAGTCAGGCTATTAATCAGAAGGTTGTTGGTTAGATTCCCAGCCATGCAAAATGACATTGTGTCCTTGGACAAGGCACTTCACCCTACTTGCCTCGGGGAGAATGTCCCTGTACTTACTGTAAGTCACTCTGGATAAGAGCGTCTGCTAAATGACTAAATGTAAATGTAAATGAGAGAGAGAGAGAGAGAGAACGAGAGAGAGAGCACAGCTGTCCAGATCTAGGACAGCAGGAGTTTGGGTGAGCGACAGGGGTATCAGATGAGAATGAATTGCCAATTTCTGGGCCTGCATCGGTAATCAAGTTACCCCCCCCCCCCCTCCGGAGCGCGGCCCGGTCGTGGGTATCCTCGGTTCAGATCACTCCACGTCTCTCCTCTTCCTTGCAGTTAGAAACTGCAGTCCGGGCAGAAAGACGAGACCGGTTAGCCGTAGTGTACGGTGAAATGGGTTCACCACGGGAAGCTACTCGAAAGCTGGGCTTTTGAAGTGCCTTGAAGTTCCTTAATGGCCAGGTGAATGGGAATGGAAAACACCACTGGGGGAGAGGGATGGGGGGAGAGGGATGGTGGGGGGGTTCACGGTAAGGTTGTGTGTTACTGGAAGTGTCTGTCTCTCTTGTTGTCTACACAGTCTCCTCCTCGCCAGATGCTATCTCCACTCTTTCATGTGGTCTCTAACTCAGATATTAAAACTCTGTTCAAGCGAAGATAGAAAGCCTCTGAATCAGCCTTACAGATACAACATATTTCACAGAGATTTCCCAAATGCACAATGGGTTGTTTTGTTGTTAACGGATGAATCAACCAGACAGCATACTGTACAGGATATAGCATACACTTGGATGGCAAAACTGCTGACCAGGTGAAGTTTTCTCATCTACCATAAAGTCGTTAGTCTCCTGAAAGCCAGTCTGAATTTATGTCCTGTGTTGTAGTTTTGCAGCCTTTTGTCAACAACAAGGTCAGTGATGTTCTGTTCTGTGCTCCGTCATATTGCCAAGTTAATGGGACAGAGAGATGTGTGGTGGATGGTTTACGTCCGAGAGACAAATAGGACTTTTGTTCCTTCACATGCACAGCCTGACAGGTTGCGTTACTGGTGCAGGCCTGTGACTTCGGCACGCCAGGGTTGTCGCCGGACAATCTCACCCCGAGCCTTTCTCTGATTGGACACCACAGGAGCAGCTGCAGTGATGAGGGAAATGAGGAAGGTTGACTTGAATGAGAAACATGGGCTGACCGTGACAAACACTTGGAGTTACAGTTTCAATCAGCACCGTTTCATGTGAACTTCCAACATTTCTGGCTGTGTTGCAGATGTCAGGGCAGATCAAACATTGAGCCGTGTCCAATTCTCTTTCTGTTTGTTTTTGTGAGTTTGATTTCAATTTCACAGAAAACTTTTTGAAAAGGAACAGCACACTGTCTCTTTCCACAGATATAATTTGCTGAATCAAGGAGACATATTTCACCAAGAAACAGACTTTAATTGCAGCGGCTGGCTAAACAGATGGTTACTGTACATTGTTTCATCTGTCTAAGAAGGGGGACCTACATATGTCACGTGACTGTTGGATGTCCATACTGCAGATCAAGCATAAGACGAAGACAACAGCCGCGGGCTGCAAGCATACTGACTCATTTCCATTAGGCTCAGACACCATACTACACAACAAATGGCGTCAGGGATGGAGACATAATACAGTCAAACTATGACTTCACAAATACTGCACACATGACACGACAGTTGTGCTCCAGTTGATGCTAACGCCTTTTCATTCCCAGTCGGATTGAATGACCTGGCCGCGTGCTAAGCACTCAAACGCAGTGTCAAGTAAGCGATACGGTGTCTTCCCCTTCCATTTTTGAAGCGGTAAGAGCGACTCGGCGCTCTCCCTAATCATGTTGCCTTTGTAGGACTAGACACGCGCTCATAAATACATTAGCCATCTGCGAAGACCAAAGGCAGTGGCACGCTCTCAGGCCGGACACGCTCATTCGTCATGCTAATTTGCTCCTCGGTGCACCCTGTCGCCCCGCCCTCGGCGGGGAAGATAAGAGTAATGATATGCAGCGTTTGCATGTTTATTTTAAACTACACACACCTGCTCAGCAAGCTTGGGAGAGAAATGGTACCCCACATTGTCACAGGCAAACCTTCGGGTTACTTCAGCATGGTTGTTAAGGGCTAGACGGTGCCCGCAACCATGGAGTGAATGAATATTTTGACTTTGATGATGACCATGGACATGACCATTCCGATGACCTTAAGAAAAAATATGAACCTACGTGCTGCCTTCGGGTCACATGACCCAAAGGTTCACAAGGAACCATCGTTGTGTTTACCCAATTTTACCCAATACAAAACCAAATAAATTCATTTTCTTTTAAACCTTTGCAATGTGGGGGGTCTGAGACAGCCCGACGGTTAAAATAAAATGCTTCCCTTTGTTTTTGTATGCGGTAAAGTTGTCGCAATACGACGGTGGGTCACAATGACTGATGGGTCAGAATGACCCGAAGATAACACAAGGGTTTACATTTACATTTAGTAATTTAGCAGACGCTCTTATCCAGAGCGACTTACAGTAAGTCGGGGGGACATTCCCCCCGAGGCAAGTAGGCTGAAGTGCCTTGCCCAAGGACACAACGTCATTTGACACGGCCGGGAATCGAACTGGCAACCTTCAGATTACTAGCCCGATTCCCTAACCACTCAGCCACCTGCATCCCTTTAAGGGATTTACGTTAAGGGAGGTTGTACAATACTGCCTCTAACAAATTCAAAGACAACCTATTGAGGTGACCACAGGACTATTGGTCCAGATGAGGATGAGGTTTAACTGTCCCAGTCAAATAATATGCAAAAACAATGAAAGGAATTACCAACACAAGGTGTCATACAGCTGTACAAGTCAAGTCATGAAAATGCACTGCTTTGAGTTTCACAAGGTCCTCCACAAAGTGCAGAAAACCAAAGAGATGTATCTCATGAATAATAAATGAATGCTGTCACTCTTCAAGGCTGACGTGTGTACTAACAGGAAGTTCCCGACCAAGGCAGCCCCGCATGCACGTCTTCCACCAGCGCATGTGCTCGCTGTGCCTCACATGACCATGAAGAACTGTCATGACAGGCATGCATCATGAAGAACACCATCAGTGGTCGCGCACTTCTTAGTGAAGGGAAAAGCTCGAAAGGTTGGAGTCCATTCGTCTGCCCTGCGACAGAAAACACGAGGAGCAAGGGAAGAGTCTAGGGAGTGCATCGATCCCAATTCGGCAGGAGAGGGAGGAGAGGGAGGAGAGGGAGGGAAGACAAAGCCATGCCTATTATTTGGTGCCACACAACCTGATAAGGAAGGCATCTTACTCTCAAGGGAATAGATAAGAGAGAGGGGGAGGACGGGAAGAGAACGAGAAGAGGACGGGGTAAACACAGCTAAAAGCCTACCTTCAGCTCACTCTAAGTGTGGTAAAGTATACCGAGGCCATCATGGAGGGTTCTAAAATCCATTTGGTTCACTTAGACATGAAAATAGGGTGTATTACAGCAAATAAGACCATTAACAGTGTGATTCAAAGAAATGTAGGTACACTGAAATGTCAGCCTTGGTTATGAGAGAGTTGCTAATGGTAAAGAGACGATTGTTCTTATTTTACTGAAAGTGTCTATGAAAGATACTAATAGTCACGTTAGGCCCTTAGCATCAATATGAGAGCGTACGCGGAGAGGATGGAACAAGCAAGTCTATTTGACACTTTAATTCGTTTTTTAATCCCACTATCTCCATCATACATTGTATATACCTCAAGCTAGACATCACTTGAACGTGATGCTTGTACATTATCCCTCAGTTTGTAACAACATTATTATCCATAGCTCTCATAGCTTCAACAAACTAGTGTTGTACCTTCAGCAAATTATCGAATTTTTCCTGCCAGATCACATACCAGTTGGTTCACGTGCCAGACAAATCATCTGGCCCTCATCCTGTCAAACGTTTACTTCCAGAGCTTTCCGCAACCGGCACTTGACATTTCACACTGTATCTAAAGTCGACACTTCCAAAGACGGTTCATTAGGCACCATGGAAGGGGTTTAGGCCAGAGGATTTCCAGTACTTTGATCAATATTCATTAGCAAAACATAAGCAGTAGGCCGATTAGCCTCCTCTCCCGTGAGCTGTATGCGATCAGTATGCGATCGGTGTGTCAGTCAAAACAGACACGTTTTCACATACAATGTGTTGTATGCATGTTTCATGAACAAGAGGTTGGGTTCCATGTTCATGTTACAGGGCCAGCAAATCGCCAGGGGATACTGTATTGAAGTCATAGAACATGACCCCCTCACTGGCTGAGTCCTGTATCACGTTCTCTTTTCTGGGTCTTTGTACATTACAGTTTGTACTTGAATGTTCTGGAAAGTGCCATTGCTTCTGATTAGATGGATTTTGTTTGGAACCATTTGTGTGTATGAGTGTATGAGGATTCTTATTTATTGAAACCAGACAAGAATGCAATTTGAAGTCTAGCTTAAGGTCCAATATGAAGTTATATCATATGATATCACAGAATTATTTCTGGGCTACATCTGTAACAGTACAAAATCTCAGTTTTATTACATACTGTAAACCACAATTTTCATTCACATCAAGTATTGCTACTGTGATCTTTGGGTTTATGGATTTTATGTTCCATCCCTCGGTAGAGGTGCTAGACTGATAAAAAAAAAAATACAAAGAGATTTTGATTCAAGCTATGATCGACCAACTGCAGGGAAGCGAAATCCACACAATCCTTCAAGTCTCTAAACGCAGGCTTTTTTCGGGGAGCGTCTAGCGACAGCATTTCAGTGTTATGGCTGCATGAGAGAGCTAATGGTGAAAGGTACAGTCCTCGCAGCATATTGTTTTCCCTCCACAAACCACAGGGACACTGCAGTTCCGGGGATAGAACAGCTCTTTTCTGCTGAAAGGTTCAAATTCTAAGTGGACCCTGCAGACATGTTTGTTGGACCGAAAACGTCAATTAGGAGCTCGGGAGAAACCTTGATCCTATTATTTAATACCTTGTTTTTTTCCGATTGGCATTGTCTGGTTTGTTGTCATGTTAGAGTAGTTCTGAAACAAGAAACAGGGAGGTTCAAGTCAGTCCACCTCAGAGAGGGTTATCTCAGAGCAACAAGGGTGTTTGGATACTACAGCTAAATGTATACCCTGTTAAAAAAGTTTTCAAGCTGAGACTTTATTTAATGGTGTAGAAGGCTTCTAAAAGTTGAATCATTGAGTCACAGTGTCTAAAACGATACCTCACTACAGTTCTATGACTTTTTAGTCTTTACTTTTCGTCAGCATCTTCTTATGATGGATGAAGACGATAACTATCGTGGACAAATACTGATATAAGTTGACGGCTTTATTGTATACTTCTCATTTCTGCCAATGGCCTTGCTACACAAAGTGGCTCAACAAACATTCCGGTCATTCATCATACTTAGCTTGATGACTGAGTGTCTGATAAGAGTTTGTTGAGCAGGCCATAAAGTGTTTGAGTCATTAAGCCCATTACTTCATTAGCTCAAATAAATAAAAAACCGAACTTTGTGTTCCCGTCGTTTCATTTAAATTTTCAGTCTCTTAACCAATCAATTTCACTCACTAATCAGAATGTGTGTTCATTACTGGCTAATTAATCAGAATCCGAGAAAAACTGGGATGAGATTTCTGAGTTGACTAGTATAGGGCCTTTTTGCTTTTCTGCTTGATCTCTCTGCCAGAGCCAACGTTTCTCACTTTTACACAACAAAAGGTCTGATGTACAGAAAGCTGGACAGCAACACCACATCTGTTGTTACACTAACTGTATATGTCTGTGCATCGAGAAATTGGACTTTGTCTTATCAGACTCGACATGAAAGGAAGTGGTTGAAAGGGGCGATGGCATTCCCCAGCTTGTCTGCTGGAGAGGGTCACTATGTACCAGGCCGTGTTGCCTTTGTCTGTGTGATGTCACCGTCTATAGGAGCAAATCCTTTCTGTTGCTCAATAATAAACTGATTTTAAAAGGTCAGACTCGCACTTTGCTATCCATGATTCATCCTTACTTTGTTATTCAGAACGGAAGCTTGGAAGTGCGTTCTGCAGTGTGTGAATCATTTGCACCCCTTCTTAGGGTTAGAATTAAAATACAAAACGGCTTATTATTGCAGCAAGGCTCCTTGACAATTGCTGGAAAAGACAAAACACACATTTCAGTCCTTACTCCAGTCGTGTGTGAAATATATTCGCTACCTGTTTTTGAAACACTGTCATCATTAAAGAGCCCCACAGAGTTTTTTTTCTCTCTCAGTTTTTTGGATTCATGCGAGTAGTTTCAAATAACATGAAGTCAAAAACCACTTGGGATTTTCAGCTATGCCACTCGCCAGACGCTCAAATACCAAATCAAGTGGAAGAATCCACTCCGAGAAGGCAGCTTGTCTCCCTCCAATTCCACACAGTCCTCTTCTTTATTTGACCAGCCCTCGCTGTGACAGAATGAAAGACAACGCCACAATGCAGAGCCGAGAGGTACTCAGTGTGTACTCATTAGACCAAGCTGGTTCGCAGAGCCCAGGTACAGTACCTCTTGTCAAAGAGCATGCGGATGAGTGGGCAATAGTCCGCAATAGTCTGGCTGCCTGATGCCGCTGACTTCCATTTAGGCCATTTGCTGAGCTGGCCTTGCAACCTGCCGGTTTCCAGCCCCACAGGAGGATTTCCTCAAAACGAACAATCCCCCCCCACACACACACACCCACCCTTCCTCCCCCCACCCCCCTTCCGCCCCTCAGCAACCCTCCCATTATGAAACATTACTGTCCACTTGGATCTTAGAGAGCCTCCCTTCATTTTTGACTCCACTCCCGGTTAGAAGGTTATCCTCAAGACAAAACGGTCAGTGCTGCAGTTCACGGGAGTTAGAAGTTGGTGGAAAGGATATATCTGATCCTGACCGGGAGTCAGACTAGTGGGGGTGGTATGCATACTACAATATCTAGGCAGTATACAGTACAGTGTGAACTCTGCGTTTCATTAGAGAAAGTTGTATCCTTTCAGGGCAACACAACAAGTCCAACATTGTTATGGATAGCTGGCAGCGTGCATTTCATAAGCTCTTAAGTCTTTTCACAGAAAATGTATTTTAACTCTTGCTACTGTAGTGGCCATAACCATGTTTGGGTCCTGTGAGGGACCCTGAGATGTGCTTTAGTCTCATGCTAAACATCACTGCTTCTTAATGCTGTCGTTAGAGGGTTAAGCGACTCGTGCACGGACTACAAACAAACATACACACAGCAGGGCAGCTTTTAGCAAATCGCTTCAAAACCCTTTTTGTTGGATTTAAAACAGCAACTAAGCTTAATCCACACAGACCTGTCTGTCCCACCAGTTTAGAAGACATTCCTCTTTGGTAAACAGTTTTACAGTTATCACTGGTAACAAATGGGTGAAAAACACTGGTGCATGAAACTGTGTAAACAGTGTACAGTATAGTAAACTCAATGTTTCATTTGAATGAATGTTTTTCTCACTGTAACCGTCAAACTAAAAACACAAGAAAACATTCTGAAAAATGGGCATCAACTTCAAGTTGCTTGAATTTGTTTTCTTTACAGAGGTGTCTGTTTGAAGTATATCTGCTTTTCTTTCTCTCTCTCTATCTTTTATTGGGTCTCTGTTTATAATGGATTTGTTTTCCATGATTAGCATCCAGTCAGAATATTGTTTCCGGGGACCCAATCCATTCCTAACCTATCAATGTGGTTTAAGACTGGTGGCAATCACAAGTTTCTGTGTTCAGTTAGATGATTCATAGTCCTCTGCACTTTGCAACATTTAGCTGTGCTGTACTTTCTGAACCGTGTTCTAGGGGAAAACATCCTTCTTAGAGAACAATTGGTTCTGATGACTGCTTCTAGCATTTTCATAAATATTTACTAATGTTGCATAAGATGACATTAAATGTGAGAAAGAGACAATTAAAATCAACTTCTGTTTCAATCTCCCTAGGCTCTAATTAGTTCATAGGCCTGAAGTGTACTTCAGCTATGCAGGAAATGATGATCATGGAATGGCAAAATAATTTAAAAGACACTCAAAATAAAAAATAAAAAGTTTGTGGAATAAAGGCTGTGCACACTTCAGTAATGTCAAATCAATGTAGATCATTTAGAGATAAACTTGGTCCCAGCTGCACTAACATACACTAACCGAAGTGTCAGCTTCACTTACTGTCGGTTAGCTGTGTTTGGGCAGTTTCAATTCAAAACAGTTCTTTAAGGACTTACAGTCGTTTTCAGACCTAAGCATTCTTTGCATGGCAAACAAGGATTTATCATCAGCCTTTGGAAGTCTTCCCAAACCACTTTGGCAGTAGAAGATATGTACTGAAGCACGCTCTAAGGATGATAAGCAGCCCAGGGAGCAGTCATTTGTGCTGGGCTGTACATGCCCCAGATTCTGGAGGCAAACACCAGAAGTCAGAGCCAAGAGGTGAATAGAGACTATAGGTCTTTTGTCTTGGAAATACGTTTTTAGGTCTTTAAACTAAGGTTCAATCTCTTGGAACTGTGGAGAGAAGGTTCTGTCTGTGTTCCCTAGATCCCTGATATCTCCCACAGAACCATGTCTCTCTCCACTTCTATTGGGACCTATGCTGGACCTGTTCATAAAAATAAAAATAAACTGTGGACCAAACCATGACATCTTGAAGAAGATCCTGTTGTGGCTAAAGATTTGCAAAGAGTTACTTATTTACTTATTGTAGATTCATCAAAAAGGCATTGGTAGTTATTAACCATAGCCTGAGCATTAAGACCATGAGAATGCTTGCGGAAAAGGTGCTCACACGAACAGCTTGTGTATTCCCAAATGCTATAACAAGCTGAACTACAAGTCGATCTGCCCCAGCTCAAACTCACGACTCCAGCTGAAATATGGCCGACCTGTGTATGCATGTCACCATGTTAGTCCGTTTGAGAACGGCCAGGGTGCCCCAGCACAGCCGAGGGGCGTGACAGCCCCCCATTTGCAGGGTACTCCGGGGACGGATCGCGTCCCCATTTGGCAGCTGAACTTTGCAGCCCGGCGGGCTCCGTGCTCCCAATGCGTCTCCACAGGATTCGTTAGCGACGCCTCGAGCGTCCCTCTCAGCGTGAGGAGACGGCCCGCCGCTCCTCTACCTTTCGTAAATGTTTTGTCAATTGTGTTGCAAGGCGTCAGAAGGAAGCGCAGAGGAGGGGGATGTTTTCCTCCCGCGTGCAAATACTTTGGGTTAATCTCCGACCAGGGTAATTGGCTGTCTGCTTAGAGTCCTTGCCATCTCGTCATTGCTCATGGATTCCCTTTGAAGCCTAGCGTGAATCCAATAAATTGAAGCAAAAGGGGGTTGGGGGGATGCTGGGAGCCATGATGGAGACGCGACAAACAGGAACTGCATTATCAACACTGCCGTTATGTAACAGGGACAGTTTGCAAAGTGACCATTCCAGGCCAGCAAATCCATGTGACATCATGCTTACAGCGTTACATTCATAGTAAAGTTGTCGTTTGAATGTATGAATGAGTATTCATGCATTCAAATATGTTAATCATATTGTGTCATCCTGATTTGGTGAACACGCACCTATGGGATAAAGCCTTTACTAGGGTTTTAAAAATAGTGTCTGACTATAAAGGGAAACTGCATAACACATTTCCTGCAGTGTAGTATTCAATGTTACACAATACAAAATAATGAACCAAGTGTTACTCTCTGAGCTTATTGTAGTTTAACACTTGTGTGTCAAGTGTCAACATTTCCATCTTAAATGTGTTACAAGTTCAAATTAGTGTGTAAGCTTTCAAATATTGAAAAATTTGCCACGCATGAATGGCTGTATGAAACCAGTATCTTATCAAAAAGTAAACCTTCCATCTTCCATGGAAGTGAGACATTAACTAAAACTTAATGCTTATGTTTATTTTACATTCCTAAACAAGTCTATATTTCTTCAAACAAAGTCCAAACGGAGATACTCAAATGATGTCATCAGCTTATGTCTTCCCCACCATCATGTGTTCAATCAACAAAACGAGTTTATAAAGCGATGAAGAGCCTTTACATTAGGATTCCCCTACATGAATGTACATTTACTTTCTAGGGAATCTATAATTTCGGAATGATTAATCCTGTCTCATGACCAGGAAAGTATAACTGTATTTTCTCAGCAACAAAACAGACATCATCATTTATTCTTTTGACCACCAATGACACCTAATCAGATGATTAAAATGTTTGCATATAGCGATACTTGGGCTGTAAATAGCATGGCAGAGATTTCATTTTGCTCAGCACTAAGAAAGCTCTCTGATTCTGACTCTACCTGCTGCTATGGTTACTATAGAGACTCATATATTCTATAGTGGCTCACAAGTATTTGGTCAAAACATTTTATTGAGAGTTTTCTTTTATGTATGTTATTGATTTTCCAAGTTTTTTGTGGTTTGTTTACACTCACTACTGATGGCACTTTTAAGGAAAGTGTACAAGTCTCAATTCCTATCAATTTCCAGCAGACAAAAGTCAACCGCCATCTAAAAAGGATGTGCTCACGGTTCAAGACCAAGAAAGTTCCAGAACACTCAATATAAACGTTCACGTCTGCTTGGCTCCATAAGCAGTATCTCAGAGAGTCATACATTACCAGTATATCTAAAGCTGACAGAGGAAATGTATGGGAAAAAAAGAAAATATTATGGGGCAATCAATTCACAATTACATTCTGGCACGACAATCATCGGAATAATAACCAACATGTCCTCCTCCCACCTCATTTCTGCTGGAAAAGTAATCAGCCACACCAAAGATGAAAAGAAAATCAGGTGTACTCAAATGTTTTCTCATTTAACAGAATCTCTCCAGTAAGTGTTATTCTGTTAATTATTGTCTCTCAGGACAAGACTGATGAATTCACGTATTTTGGACCTATATTTGGGTTGACTTAGCTGGAGTGTGGGCACAGGTGGCTGTATCTGGTCTATTACTGACATGGCACTGCCTGGCTGCGTTAGTCCAGGTTGAGGCCATGCCACATATTTGTGCCATGATATCAGTAGCTTACTGGCAGAGTCAGTTGAGCAAAAAACCTAATTCTGAAATGTTAAGTGAAACAAATACAAAAAGGACTTCATTGTTTTCCAGTATACTGTATGTCCAAATAAATATTATGCCTGCACATGGTGTTAAGTTAAGTCAGTGATAATGACATGAACAATTGTTATGTTTGTAAAGTTGTCTGAGAATCAGAAAAAAATCCTACATTTTTGGTCATACCTTTTATCTAACGGATCTCTCTTTCTTTTTTTGCTATATTGATGTTACTTGACAATTTGCTTTCCTTGCTAATGTATTCATGTTTCAATTGGTTCCATATTTTAGTTTTATTTTACGTTTAGTTTGCATTATTTTTTGTCTGAAATGTGCTATATTAATATGGTCTTGGATTTCTGATCTACCCAGTCATTGCAATTTTCATGCTTTTTGACCCTAAGTAGTGCAAATGCTATTCATGTTTTCATACATTTATGATGGGTTTGCTGCTTAGATTCTGGAAAGAAAACTTGTGTTGAAGGAAATGACAAAAGACTTTTGAAATCCATTTGACCCCGTTACACAGCATAGCTTCACCTTAAGATAATCATTGCTGTAGGCTTGACAACCCACTTCACTGAGGATTGTACAGTAGTGTGGGGTTGGGAGTGGGGGAGGGGGGGATATGGCTGGTAGTGGGGGTGGACGACTAATGGAGGTCACATTGCTGAGAGACTTTCCAGTATGACCATGTGTCCCTTTGTCTGCTACCCAATAGACATATACTTCATCTGCAATCTAAACAAGTGAGGGTGACCAGCTTTTTGGTGATGATCTGCATAACATCCCATTATCCAATACATAGTATGATCGAATGAAACCCAGCAAAGAACAGAGTGCAGCGTGTTGATCTTCGCCGAGTGAGCCTTCCATCATGCAGTGAACCCTTTCATTGTCGACGTGTTGCTGTCGTCGTGGGTTTGTTTTTCAATCGATGTTCGTGTGGTAGCTCTCCATGGTTTATCGCATGGTGTCATATCATCTTAAAGTCATTAAGAGGGCAAAAAAACGTACACTGAGATGTCAAATGTGTCCTGACACGAGTCATTGTTGATTTCACTGTTGTAGGGGAAAGACTCTAGGGCGGCAGATAAGACTGTTGCCATGGTCCTGAAGGAGATACCAAGTAAGGCGTCATCAGAAGGGATACCCCTCCTCACAGTGACAACCAAGGTGGGCAGAACCATCTCAATCCCTCCTCTCCCCCCCCCCACACCCTCTCAAATCCTTCCTACTTTGGTGCCTGATCAAATCAATGGCAGGGCTTTAAACATCCCATAGCTACCCTCCACCCGTAAGCCTAATTCTTCTGCCGTAGTAGTAAACATAAGCATTGAAAAACAGCATTGATTTGATTGACTTTTCCAGCTGCTCTATGGGGTATAAAACACATTTAGAAATCCACCATACATCACCAAATAAGAATTCCACTTGCAGCTCTCAAGACTGACTAGCCATATATATATATATATTTATATATTAGCCTGCAGCACCCACACAATGTGCAATAATCAGTCAGATATCCATTGGTGGATGTAATGAGAAAATGTAAATGCACAGGTCTCCCCCCTTATACCCCCCAGACCTGTCCTTTAAAGACAGCACTCTCATTGTTCCATTTTTTGGTAACAATTACTGTGCATTTACTGGCAATCTAGCAGGGTGAAACTACCACATCAGCCTTATCTTTTCAGCACAGTCCATTCCGGGTTTTTTTCTTTCAGATAGAGACTCCATTTTTTTAGGTTACGGTATACTTCAAGAATACTTCCACTCCCAGAGAACATGTTTACACCTCATAAGCAGCAATTATTTTAGGCTTTGGCCAAAAATGTGACATGTTTCAGCATGGCTTCAAGCTCATGAAACAAATTCTTCTTTGCAGAATTTCGGTGTCTTTTAGTCCTGCTTTGCCTTTGAAGTGCTACTGTGTGTGGAGGGTATTAGTGTTTCTGTAGCAGATGCCATTGTAAGATTTCTTACCTGTTTTGAGTTCTAAAAATAGTATGTGTGCTTTTGTGTGTGTCTACGTATGCCGTGTGTGTGTGTGTGTGTGTGTGTGTGTGTGTATTTTGGTGTGTTGTGATGAAGTATTAATAAAAGATGTCCTGCAGCATTGTTACTAGATTTCAGGATTCAAATGTATTGCTTATGCTATATGATGAGTCAATCCAAAATCCATATCCTAAAGAAAGACACATACTTACTGTGAGTAATATTCGACATGTAAATGAGTTTAATTGACCAAAATATATAATTTTATGCTGTATCATGGATGACATTTTTGTAGCCAGAAATATAAACGCACCGGAACATTCTCAGTGGACACTGGGTAATCCAGCCAGGGAATGATCGATGTCTAGATATCATTTCTGATACTGAAACGGAGAGTCAAATGAACAGGACACTGTCTCCTTTCTACCTGTGAGAGGTTTGACTTCACTTTCATCAATGATGATATCAAAATCATTGGTGATGCCACGTTGAACAACATTTAACTGTACATCCCGCTTGACATATAACATGTCAATCACTGTAGTGCAAGATCATGTGTACTGTATATTACAATCAACATAAAAGGGACAAAAGGAGGAAATAGAGTAGCTCATTGGATTAGAATAGTCAGGCAAGGTTGGTGATAAAGTTGACAGCAGGTGCCAGACAAACATGCAGCAATGCCAATACTGAGACAAATCTATACCGAAATGACACTGGGTCCACAGAGCACTGTTTATTACTTTGTTGTCTCTGCAAATCCCCTCCTCCCCCTCTCCACCACCACCTTCTTCACAATTTAATCGTTATCTCTGTCGACATGAGAGTGTTCAAAATCTTGAAGCCTGTAAATTGAGGACTGATTTAACACTTTCATCTATATTTTCTTAAGGATGTCAGTGGTTGTTGCCAGGGAGAATCAGCTAAGAAAGATTGTATCGACAAAACCGATGATCCAATTCCACACTCGTAATTTTTTGGACTGTAAGTGTTAGTATGTGGCCATTACATCTCAGTTACCTTTATTTTATATACGAGAAACAGATTTTTGAAAAACGTGACCTGTGGTGCTAACTGCAGGGAAAATGGCTTTCACTGTAACACAATCACATGGAATGTTTCTATAAATACCATTGAAAAATAGTACAGCATACATTGCAAGTTCCATTGCATTGATGCACGTTCATTTTCTTTGCTGTCTGCCCATGTGCAGACACACACACACACACACACACACACACACACGGTCGCACACACACACACGGACGCACACACACTAACACAGGCTGTCACTAGCCAGCATTTTAGATCACAGGTCAGGCGCATTTTATGCCTGAGCTGTTATTTTCAAAGCATTTTTTTTTGTAGCAGCATCTACTGTTTCTATCATTAACCATATCATATTTCTCATATATTTTGTTTCATATCATCTCTAATCAAAAGCATTTGCAGACAACAACAAAAAATAATGAGAGCCCATAACAGTTATATGTGTTCTCACTGTGTTCATATGTAGAATAACAGATTAGGCCTGGACATTCGGAATAGATTCTTCACTAGTAAACTAGTGAAGTGATTGTGACTGTACTGTAGTTTCAGTATCACTCAGCATGTGTAACACACAAGTGGACTGGCTGTGGTTTTGCTTTAGTAAAACAAGGTTGAAGTCCACTATACAATGTAAAGCCAAACCTGTAAAGTGGACGAGAGCCATAAATCCAATCCAAAGTGACAGAGTCTTTTATCTGATGCAAAGTGATATTGTTAAAGGTCAGAGCCGGTAAAACAACTAAACAAATAAGTTCATAGACTTTATGCAAAACACAAGGCAAAGTAGCCTCAACCCTCACATTCATGCAGAACAAAATGGCACTGATCCCTCAAATGCACTGTATGGCATTTCTAATTTTCTAAGACCACTTTCAATAGCTTTCCAGTATATCATTTCTGTTTTGTTATTACAGTATGATATTATTCCATTGCTATAATCTCACTTTTATTATGACTCAGATTTTAGTCAACCAAAATATCAGAGCTGTTTTCTCCCATGAGGCACAGGAATTGAATGTTCACGTCAGGATATCAGTTTCAATCTCACTGGAGCTGAGTAAGCAGGAGGACACTGGAAGAGGAACAAACGTAACATCCAGACTTCAGTCCCACTGATGGAAGACTAGATGCACTATGCCGTGTTTGCCAGCTAGTATCCTAAGGCTAAGTGTGACATCCTACTATGTCTCCTTGGCTAATAGACAAGAATCACATCTGTATGTAGGCTATAGTTTAGCTTTAGTCACTGACTTTGATGGGCATTATTCAGAATGACTCCTGCTCACAGATATCCTTAAGTTACCGGTACTTCCCAGTGAAACAGTTCTCCGGAACATCTGACTCAAAACAAAATGCTTTTTTTGGTGCTCTGTGCTGTCCTACACACACTCCTCCCACCACTCTACGTCCATCATCCTGTACTTCCTCTCTTGTCTTCCCTTTCCCCTCTCTCGCCCTCAACCTCCCCCTGCCCTCAACACTCTTACGAGTTTAACTGGTACAGGATTCCCTTGACCGCAACATCTGAGAGCTCTCTTGGAGTCATGCCCAGGCGGCACAATTAGCTGAAGTTTTCCAATGAATAATGTGCCTCTCAAGCACTTGTAAACAAAGTGTCAATGTGCTCAGCAAAGGGTTGCTGCAAAACACACGAGGTACTGGAAAAAAGGTAGCCTTCTCCTTGAATCAAACAGAGTGAGAGCGGTAGAGAGACAAAGAGAGAGATTAGTCATGAAGGACAGTACACAACTCACTTGGGTTCTGCTTTCCCAAAGGATGGTAAATCTATAATCGGCATAATTGGCGCATTTGGCTCGTCCACCTTGTCTCATTAGCAAAGAATATGTGGTGGTCTCTATCATAGTTTGAAAGGACTATACCACTGGCAAAGTGCTTTCAAAACCCTGACCAATGATAGTTTATGTACTGCTCACTGGAAATAACCCAAGGTTCTCCATCAAAAGCAAAGTGGTATCAATACAGATCTTCTCGATTGAACATCCATTCAATCAAAATCAGTGATATATGGATGATCTGGAAATGTAATTTAGTTCCTTTGGTTTTATTTTGCCAAAGAAACCGAAATTGCAATTATACGTTATTCAAGTTCAAAAGCACATTCTGTTTGATACTAGCTTAGAGATTTGGAAGTTACTGGTACATGGTTTAAAATGAGTTATTTTCATAACTGCATTTTGTAGATGCACATACATAACCTTGATATAAATACAATGCAGTCATCCCATACTTTAAATGCTATCTTTGAAAACTCCAAAGGTATGTCAAGGAACGTTCCTGTAAATCCTTTGATAGAGTGGGGACTGACCTAAAGTCGGACCAGTCTGTCACAAAAATGACAGGGTTGGGATTCCTGATAACAGCTAAGTGATGATCTGCCTCAAAATGCATGATCCTCTTTAGACAAGGTTTCAGCCTTTAGTCTAGGTTTTAGACTGGCATAGGCGAGTTTCCCTTTTTGATACTAAACAGATCGGAGGCATTCAAGGGCGCCTATGTGTAATGCATCACTCTCCAGAAAATGTCCTCAACCGAAGTTACGCAATTGTGACGGAAATCATTACTCACTGCCAGATGTTTCCTTGTGGTCAATGTAGGAAATAGTGATGCTATTTAAAATTAAATCATGTGCATCCATACATTTTAAATGCAATGAGAAAGTATTGAAATGAAAGTATTTCTTTCCATGGAGGTCCTCATACTACAGTGTTCTGAGAGCCTGCTAAGATGTGTGCAGAATGCAATATATTTACAAAGGATCTCAGCCTTCACCTGAAGGTATAAGTGACATCAAGGTTGTTGTTTTGGAATATCAATGTTTTGGGACACAATCCATTATACATGTTAATGCAAAATAGTCTCGATTTGTAACTTTACGAGTTCCCCACACAGTCTGAACACTGTTCAATTCTACATAAGAAGTTGAGAGGCATTCCATCGTCCTCCTCTATGAGACACTAATATGATGAAACAACAACAAAGATATGCACAAGCAATTTTAATCTCTGCATATGATTAGATCTTGGTTGCCAGACTCTGCCCACATTTCATCATGCGCTTGCCACTGTACTCAGCTTCTGATGATCCTCGTGGCCTACCTTATGTAGGAACTTCCGTTTCACAGGAAGGAACGGCTACCACAGCTGTCTTTAAGTTTGCGCAGGCAAACAACCGTAGCAGAATCTCCCAAACACACGACACTTCCTCATCGCCAGTCTCCCTTAAGATCACATCCTTTAACAAAAGCAACGGGGGGACGCCAGACTCTGCAACGCTGTCTTTGAAGGAAGAGTTCCAGTGATTAATAAATAATACCAGCGGGGTGGATGTGCAGAGTAAGAGCTGTTTGTTCCTCTGTGTCCTGCAGTCAGGATGGGCTTACAGGGCAACTCCAAGCCATCTTGTCTGCTTACCAGGACGGGGCTTTTTCCTCTTAATAATTCCCATTAATATAAGCAGTCTTTTTATATTTGTGCCAAAAGAATGACCGTATTTTAATTGAATACTGTGGGAAATCATCTAATTAAGCAGCAGGGGCCCTAAAAGACCTCCGAAATGATTCTCTTCTGTTATTAAGGGCCAATCTTCTGCTGGCAGTTATTCAGCAGGAAGTTGGGCTTTATTAGATTGGAGGGGGGGTGAAATGAAGTGAGGCTTCCAATTCCTTTATAACATCATTGATCACGCATCCTGCCTTTGGGTGTCATTATGGTGCACATCCCAATCTGCATCAATACTCTACAGAAGACTAACACTAAGTTTATCCCTAAGACAGTACAATCTGTAAATGTGCTACTAAATTCTAACCTTTCAGGGCAACTCATTATTAAAATGTTCCATAACATTAATTCCGTTTTTATTCAATCTACACACTGTGTTGCACCCCATTGACACACAGTGAAACACAGATAAGAACTCTGTGTGTGACTTCACTGACTAATTATTTGTTAATTTGATTAGTTTTTTGGGGGGGAAACTGCCTCCAGCCATCTCTTGCATAGAACAGAAACTTCTCTCTCTGACACCAGAAAGGCACAACTCGTCATAAACCATAATTAGGGGTGAAAAGTCAGCATTTTGAGGCATGGAGGAATTTAGAATTTTCTCATAGTCCATCATGCACAACCAAACCAAGAGTATTCCATCTTGATCAGAGCTCATTGTCTCAGTTGAGCTATTACCAAATTGCATTGGGGCCAATTGCAATAACAGTCCCTCAATTATGTCAAAATATTGAGGGAAATTTAAATGTTTTGTCCAAACTTATATCCTTTTTTTTGTCTGTAATTAACTTTCCTGTTCAAAGAAAACAATGAACAATCAGTGAATATGTACTGTACTTTCAAAAATGCAATTGTGTAAGAACCTTTTTTAGACTTATATAATGAAGTGACATTTTTTCAAGGAAAAAACAACAACAAAAAAGCTTAGGAGTAATCAGCAGTTTATTGTTGAGTCAAACTTCTTTTGCTACTTAACCAAAATGGCTGATAAACAGCCACATCATTAAATCCAAGCAAATCCAATAGCAAGAGCATCTGTCATTGTTAGCAGGCCAGCTTGGGCGCATGCAGTACAGAAGGGTCATGCAACCACACGTAACACCTTTCATATCAAACATGTGGCAGGCTGTGTGAAACCTCATGGCTGGTAATGAATTTTTTAGTGCCTTCATTAACATTCTGCCCGCGAACGCAGCTCTGGAACACAGGGATGCCAAATGTCATGTATCCTCTCTGCCAGCATTGTGTACACACGGCACCGGGAGACAATAATGATGGCGGATGCCATTTTCATAGAACAAAACTCCTCATACAGTATGCTCTCAACAGCATAGGATGAGCCAGATGGGGCTAGTTGGAGCAAGACTTTAGAGCAAGACTTTGGGTAACGATAATGGATTGAATGGAACCCCATGCCAAACGATGCTGGCAAACCTGCTGGCCCCCACAGCCCCTGGTGCCTCCCAGGCAAGGTTATTAAACTTCTGCATGGTTTGGAAAGTGATATAAACTACTGCTAATGGTTTAGCAATTACAGTAGGGGACACAAGCACAGCAGTCTCTCTCGCTCAGCCAGTCTGGATGAATGGGCACCGGGAGAGGCAGATGAAGATTGATGCTCTCATCCCAGGCACAAGAGGCTAGGACTAAACGGTGGAAAAAAGATGGTTTTAAGCTGCAAGTGCCAAACTGTGAGAGGTCTCCAAGTGAGCTTCATATTCATATTCCGATTGTTTTCTTTATACTGATCAAATAATTGAATTCTACTGTACGGACAAGACACACTTGTTCAGTAAAGTCGAAGTCTTGAAGCAGCACATTGCAAACTCCAAGATACATCCACTCCAGGACAAATTCCTTCTGACACACGTCTAAGCAGCATATCCTGACGCCTTTGCATTGAGGGGAGGAGGGGAAGGGTGGGGTGGGGGGGTCAAACACGTTCACTCTTCATTCAAAAGAGCTGAACAACTGCCACATCACAGCATGTTATCACAACACCGCGGCCACAACGACATTGCATTCAAAAAGGTCCCCGAAGGCCGCGTCGGGTGTGTGTTTGAGCCGTGTCGGGTGTTTGTGTTTGAGCCGTGTCGTCTGCCTTGCCCCCCCCCCCCCCCCCCGCAGCTGGTGAGTGAGCAACAAGAGAGCCGCCCCCTGCTGAGTCCCTCCATCGACGACTTCCTCTGCGAGACCAAGTGCGATGGAGCCGCCCGCCCAGTGACTTCCAACACGGCAGGTACGGCCCCTTCACCGCCATCGGAAACACTCCCTGTCTTACTGTCCCCCACCCCCCCGCTCCCCCAACCCTCCAATCCCTCCCAATTAGCAAGGCCGCTCATATATTAGTCATCAATTGGGTTATATAACATGTAAGGTGACTGAATCTCGTGTGGTCGGGAGGCAGGCATGCCAGGGGCAGCGCCAGTAGGGTGCAATATTAACTAGTATGTCATCAGTAGACATTAATATGCACTGTGGATTAGTTCACAGCTTAAAGTCCATGGTAAAACTAGAGACAATATTATCTTTTATGCAAACGTCCCTTTTTGCTTTTCAAATGCTGCTGCTTAACATCTTGAAAAATACATCCCATGCTCTGTATTTAATTTTGAGTTGGCCAAAGTCAATAAAAATCCTTATCTTAGTATTGCTGTCAAGATAAGAGACTCTAAACAAACCAGTAAAAAAATAGATTATCATACAATCAGAATTCACTGTATGGAAAGCATTGTATCTAAAAGGATATAGGTGAGACACAATAGCCAGTTATTTTTGCCAATGTCAAAAGTCCATGTCTGAACACACGCTGTTCCCCCACACTGATAGAATTGGTCTGATTCAGGGTGACAGTCATTTAGATAGCTTGAGTTCTCTACTTAAGGTCAGCGGCATCACCAAGAACAAGGTTAAGAGGAATTGACAAATAAGAAACTGTGACTAACCTCATCTCCTAACCAACCTGTAGACTTGTCTACAGGTTGCTGTGTCCCTGCATGATGTCAGCACCATTCTTAGTCTTAGGGGGTCCTTGCAAATCTGACAGTGTTCCAGCTAATGCCAATCATCAGGACGTCACTGCAGACAATAGGAAAGAGGAGGACAAACAGGATACAGAAAGAGCCTTGACAAATATCCGTGTGAACCTAACCATGACAACATAGCCCCAAGAAGATGACCAGCTGACCTGTACCAGTTTGACTTCATTTCAAGGCAGTCTCTTCATTGCGAGAAGCCTCAAGGGGGACAAAACGTTTCATCCTGCATTCAGAGTGAGCCTTTCTTCCCTCACAGCTGCCTCCTCAGACAACCATCTCAATCCCCCATGAATGCTTCCCTTTGATTCCTAATTGTGGTTATCATTCGAAGAGCACCGAGATATGGAGGACTGGCAGAGTGGCTAATTGCATTCAGGGTGTCGTTCCTTTTGTTTGTCATGACACAGCAGTGTGGTAATTACTGAGAGATGGGCGTGTGTGCTAACAAGTAAACAGAGGCTGAGTTATCAAACAACCCACTGTGTCATAGAGCACAGATACGTGGTTAACGTTGCCTAATGTTTGCAGTATTTCTACGGTGGGCTTTCACACATTTCGAATCGTCGAATGACTATCGGGATTTTAACAGGAAACAGTGTGAAGGCTGTACTAACATTTAGGGTTAGATACATGACGTGACGTTTATAATATTTAGTTTTAAGTGTTCCGTCAAATCCTGATTTAAATCTGCATAGTCTCATTGTATAACAGGGGCGTCGTTAGACCCATTTTACTGGGGCACGTGCCCCAGTATAAATCAGCTGTGCCCCAGTAAAATCAAAAATTTGAGTTTTAACAATTTACTTTATTAGTCAGTGCATTAAGTTAGATTGATAATTGATAATTGATAAAAAAAATTACGCAGTATCCTAATCAACGCTTGTAGAATCAAAGCAGTTTAACCGAAAGCACAAATCGATGCCCGCAGAATTCCATGTCAGCCAAATAGCCACAGCAGCACACAGAAGTCCAGGTGTCGGACTCGGCACACAAGTCAGAATTGAGGTAGGCTAAGAGAACCTTACAAAAGTAAAGAAATGATAGGCCTACAGATCATCTTATTTGGACTAAAACATGAAAACAATATTACATGAAGCTCGTTATACATACACTAACTCAAATGAATGTGAAAAAAATGTGTGCGCTGGCATTAACTATTGATGTCCCTGCCAAAGCTGATATCAAACTTGTGTCCCTGAACTGTTGTATAGTGGGTTAAGTAAGAGGAGTTTCTATAGCCGAGTAGTGCATGGTGTGCTGCAAGCTTGAAAGAAAAAAAGGGATATGAATAGGGGCCTGTGCCCCAGTAGAGCTTTATGTCTAAGAACGCCCCTGTTGTATAACATCATATTTCAGTGAAGCAAGACCCTTTTTTATTCCACATCTGTAGCAAGGCTTATCGTAAACGCTTTTTAATACGTAAAATGCATTTGAGCTCAAAAGCTAGTCCCATGGCAATTGAAAAAGGGGATTAGGGAAAAGGGGAGACTGGAAATGGACAAAGGCCTCCTTCCTTGTCCTTGCTGGTCTGATAGCCGGAGATGAAAATGCTTAATTGACCATACAGGTGAGCCCCTTCCGGAGCTTTCTTATCTGCTCATGCCCTGGCGGTCATGTCCTGAAAATACCCAGTTAGTCAGCGAGGAGAGGTAAAGACGTTCTTGGATGTGTATCCAAGGGAAACTGTAGAGATCTAGCCCAGGTAACCATGACAGCTCAACGTCACCCATTCTTGTGGGTGTAAGACATGTTTATTTGGGCAGTGTTGCTTCTGGATGAATGATGTAACTCTGAGGCTACACAACATACAGTAAAGAGACTACAGCGAAGAGTAAGACAGGCTACAATTGGAACACGGCTCTGCTGTCTCAGATACATACATAAAAGCAGGAGGTGTCTGGCTCTTTGTGTATGGCTAATGTTCCAATTCCAACTCCCGACATTCACCGGGCCCGAATCGGTTTCATCTTCCCTCCAGTTCTGACATCGTCACTGGACCTTCTAGACCTCAGTGAACCAGGTGAGAGGAGAAACAGCAAGGACAAAAGGAGCCCGCTGTCGTCATGCGAGGGCGGCCAGAGGAGCACCCCGCACAGGAGGAAGATAGACGAGACCGAACTGATCCAGGTGGACGTGGAACAGACAGCACCCAGCTCACGCACTCCAGAGAGAGCGTCACTCGACTCGGGTAACGGTACTCGGTGTTGTACTCTGTGTTGTCTTTCTGTGCAGAACGTTACAGGGAGTGTGCGCAAATGGAACGCCATGGTAATAAAGGCCATTAAGCCATCTGACAGCCACTGGAACTGTATTTCTGTAATCCATGTATTCAATGATCAGGTTTACTCGGATGACACTCTGGTGGCCTTACCCCATTCTAAACCCATCATACATTTTCCAGTGCTCACTTATCACCCACAATAACATCTTTAATATACAATTACTCAATCATTTCACGACTTTGGATGACTGACATCATAATGTACTCATGTTCAAGTCTCACAAAGGTCATCATAAAAACCCTTGCCCACCCACACGGAGGTTTTCCTCATCATGTTGAGTGTAGTCATCCTCATTCATGATTGAAGGATCCGGCAATTTCCTGTAATGAAAGGGATCATCTTAAAACGCCTTGAGAAGTCACGGCCGATTAGTTTGAACTTATTTGCCAGTTGAGGAGCTTAAAGTCTGTTCAGTTTTCAAATGAGTTCTAATTAGGAAAAGCAAGGCAATCTTTGCCCCGTCCGATGAATTCATGACAGAGAGTATGACGACAAGCATGGTGACATTTCAATCTGAGTTTGAGTTTGAGTAGCAGATGGTTGATAATTGTGTTTTATTGTGGAGTATTTGTCTTTGGTTCTTGTTTTTAGTCAACGTTGCTTCTCCTCTGGACAAATGGGAGGAGTTGAACCCCAACTCTGAGAGGAACGGCAACCGCAAGTGGAAATTGGAAAGACGACGTTCGTCCAAAAACTCCTCGAGTGAATTTCTGTGGTAGGAAAAAGGCCTATTTCTTTTCAATTCATATTACACTTTAGAACACTATACTGTCACAGAGAGTAAAGGACAAGAGTTTACCTGCCGATAGTAAACATATTTATTGAACTATAAGTGACAAGTTATTGGAATTATTGAGGTTTTTCAACTGAATAGAATGTTTTGAGACAGTTACCCTCAACATGGAGAGAATATTTAGATCTGGTTGATGACACAACTTTACCTTTTCTGACGTGGCTAGGAGGATTTTTGTAACCCTGTCTCGTTGGTGCATACTTGAAAAGGTCATTTAAAGGACATTGTGGTATTTATTCCATTTCTGTCTCACATTAATGTACGGTAGGTGTTTCTAATGCAGACGGCATTTGCACAAGCAGTGGCATGTACTTAAAACTGTGGAAATTGAATCAATTTTCCTATTCAAAACTGTTGAAAATGGAAGATCTGAAAGGATTGTGTCGAGATACATCAGGATGTATTATTTTGTTGCCTAATACTAGATTAAGCAGAGTACTGGAATGACAACATTTTTTCTTTCTTTCATTGTAAATCTTTCCCTCCCAGGTCTATAGACTGTAAAACACAATCAGAGTCATCAACTAAATCCTCCTTAGAAGCGAATGCCAAATCCGATCCAGAATCTGCCCTGGCAACTCAAGTAAGTACATTCTGTTATCTCTTCAGTTTTAATCATCCTTCCTGCCCCGTTACCGCACGTTTGTCTATAGCTGAAATTGGTATTTCTTTAAGTGGACTGTTTGACTGCCATGGTAGGCGAAATGTGCACTCATATCTACTAACCGTATTTGAAGATGGTTTATCAGGCTGCATGGAAACCTATTGTTTGTCCCCCATCTCCCAATGTTAAAGGTAGACTGTGCAATGTGACATCAACCTCAAAAAGGAACAGGGACACTGGCCAGAGATAATTGAATAATGGGCCACTCAATCCGGCCAATGTCTGCAGGCGTAATGCGATGTTTGGCCAATCATTGGGTGTCTGTGACATGCCTGCAGGCACTCTGGGAGTGGTAAATATCTCTGGCGGGTGAGAGGCATGTTTTGGGGGGTTTGGCGTCATATTGCAGTCTACCTTTAAAGCTTGTGCAGACAGACTCCTTGTTGTGTGACCATGTTAACCCTCCATCCTTTGCTAACACCCTAACTTCTTCCATTTCAGCTCAACAGGCAGTATATTAGTGGAAGACATGTAAGCCTTTCTATGCATCCTTTCATATGTTAACAAAAGACCTACACATTTGCATCGGCCAGAAAGCACCACAAAGACAGATTACAATTGAAGGAAAACTCAAATTCAGGAAGACCGAAATTGAAAAACTATGAATGGTTTGCGATAACAAATATATAGATTTCATTTTTGGGGGGCATTGTCAGGGAAGTCCCTATTGGCTTTTGTGGTGCTGTGAGGTCCACATTTGAAGCGTTAAAGCTTCTCAGTTGAACGGGTCCTAAACGGCTCTGCCCAAGGAGTCTGGTTTCTAGCTGCCATTATTAGATTAATAGTTTATGAATTATTCAGAGGCCTAACTCTGGGCCCATTAGTGTGGATGTGACTGAGCCAGCTAAGCATACATCACCTTTTAAACATCCCTCTAAATAATAGATCCGGGATTAAAGATAGCCATTGAAAATGATGAGTTTTACGCAAACAAATGCTAAACTTTGCTTCTCCCAAGGGGGTCATAGTAGCTCGCTGACAGCGAAACTGTAAATGGAGGCTTCGTGTTTCCTACTTGGCAAGTGCCACACAGTTGCACACACGTACGCACACACACGTACGCACAAAGGGGGAGTGGTGTGTTGCACGAGACGTTGTATGTCGCTGTGAGGACGGAGAGCATAGGGCAGTTCCTTCTGTACACAAGGCAACACACAATGCATGCGTCATTGGGAAAGTTGGGAAATATTGACGGAATACTTGCATGCTTTTTTTCTCTTCTGCCCTTCTAAACCTGTGGACCTAGGCTGAGGGCTTCAAGTCAAGGGAGGCTAATTCTGTCGAGGCCGTTAATATGGAGATAAGCCAACTCCAATTAAACACTGCACAGGTAGAGACTTTTAATGACCAGCTCCGGAAACGGAAAATGGAATGTTACAGGTAATGGCTGGGCTGACACAAGGTCTCGTAAAACAGATTACTCATCAGAATCTCTCGGCAGCTGCGGCATAGCGAGGGAGACGGTGGTCTTGCCTCCTACCTATCAGGTGGAAAATGGCTCCCCACTTGGAATATGTACTTTAATTCAATTCTTCAGCCTTCATAATTGATTATGTAACCCCTGGGCCACAGACATAGCCAATTACAGTAACTCACTTAATGTACCACAACCAAGCCGACTATTCCACTACCACAACTCAGTAAATATTTCGCTTTCTTTAGGTGTCGTTGCAATTACAAAACATGCATAAACACGTAAGACCTACTGTACATAACAGACATGCTCATTGACATGCAAACTGGTCCAGTTCGGTTTAAAAGAGTAGAACAAGGCAAGGCTTATTGGATTCCTGACTAAAAGGCACGGTCAGCATATTTGCAAGTGTGATTACGCATGGACAATGCAAAAGGGATCACGATGTAAGGGTGAGGACCAAGGCCTCTGCACAGTGGGTATAGATGTGTAATTGAGAGACGGGTCAGGTGGATATGTGGAGTAAAGAGGGATGGGATCAGGAGAGAAGTGCTGGCGGGGGGGGGGGGGGGGGGAGAGGGGTGCTGACGGAGGCATTTCTGCCAGCCACGGGCCAGTCTGAGCACGTCGAGGGCTTTGCCGAGGCAGGGATATTCACCCCTCGCGAGCAATGCACAGAAGGCTGACCTTGCAACCCTTCTGTCTGTCTGTATTCCTTGTTGTGTGTGTTCGTGTGTGTGTGGGTGTATGTGTGTTTGCATGCGACAGGGCCGCTTGACTAAGGAGCCGAAGTGGGGCGGTGCCCTCTTATCCAGGAACCAGTCCCTGGAGGAAGAGTTTGAACGTGCCAAAGCAGCTGTAGAAGTAAGTGCAACGTACTTTGGGCACCGACAAAGAATAGTGAAAGTGCTGGAACAACCAACTGGCCATTGGTGTTCCTTTACCCATGTTGACATTGAGCCTCTTTCAAGGAACTGAATGAAAGAGCTTAAACAAATAAAGGCTTCTCAATTTGCACTCGTGGTTCATGTCAAAAGTTTAATAGAGCTCTCGTTGTCCCAGTGTTTGTTCTGGTGTCAAGAGCTTGGGCTTTCATTTTTCACTGGGTGAATTTCATGACTTCTCTTGGATTGCCTGCACTTTCTTTCATAATAACCTCCTTCTAAAGAGGCATTGGAGGAGAAGCTATAAGGGGATCAGTAAACATGGAGGACAAAAAAAACTGGATGCTGAAAGTTAATGACTTCATAAGATGCAGCCTGCACAAGCCGTATTACTGTGAGTCAGGTTAAAGGGTCTGTTCCGATCATCACGATTCGACCGCTTCCAAAAAAACAGCCGCTCTGAAAACACTGAATTGCTTTGCAAGAAATCTAAGATGTTGTTGAAGCAGAGAAAAAACACCTTTGATGTCACATTTCAATTTGCTGCGCAACTAAATTACGATCCCATCCCAGAAAATAACAGGTATGGGATGTGGTCTACCTGAAGCCCTCCAGGTTTGATTTCCCTTTGCCTCACCAACCCCTTCTTATCTCTGCTTGAGGTGATCACTTGTGTGTTCATTTCCACTCCAATAACATAACCCTGGCAGCTTAATAGTCCATGCCAATTTCCATGCTTCAAATTCCAAGTTCATGGTCTGTTTGACCCAGAAAAAAAATTATATGCAAGACTTTCCACGGTCTAACAATAGAAAGGTAAATGGGTCAGTCATTTTGGAGTGAGACGTGTCAGGTATCACAGGGGGGAGTTACAGTAATTAGATGAGGCTTGATTCATCATTGCTTAATGCATCTGATGAGAGACTTTTCAGTCGTACGCAGTTGTCGTCTCAGCCCGTTGAAAGAAAGGGAATCTTGGCGGAATCTTGTGAATCTTGTGCTCTCAGAAACCCAATAGTCCAATTACAGGAGACATGGAGATGGTATGTTCCAGTTTGTTCCAGGCATTTTTTCCCTGAGCTTCAGAACTATGTGTTTTCGTTGAAAGCGGTTGCTGTTGTCTGAGCGTTGGGCACCAAAAGGGCATGATGTTGTTTTACATTGTTCGTAGGGGTCCCTTGTTGATTCAACGTGAGTTTCCACTTTCCACACAGTTTGAAGCCATTTAACTTTGTTAAGCTCTTTTCTCAATAAGGTGATGATACACCTTTGTACATACTGGTGGTTTCTAATGAGCAGATTGAAATGTTCCGATCAGATTCAATGCCTTGTCACAGTTTAAAAGTATTTTGATGAATTGCAAAGTTAAAAAACAAAACAAATCTGCGGCACAATTCATTGGAACCCCTCGAAACTGAGATCCTTTGAGAGGCGCCTGATTTTGTCTACTGTGGACCAAGGGCCTTTGTAATCCCACTAAAAGCTCTTGGCCACCTCTTTGCAAGATCTTCAGTGTTGGCTGACGTTCGAGAAACCAGGCCTATTGAGTTACCTACACTGTACCAAGGGCTGCAGTAGGATGTTACACTCCAGGTTATGTGTAAAGGTCAATGAATAATGGAGCGGGGGAAGGAAGCAGGTGAGAAAGTGAGAGGGGCATCTCCAGGGGAGTGCTCCATTCCAAAATGACGGATGATGTCACGTACGGTGTGGTACCCTGTGTCCAAGCGAGTGGTCTCCTGGTACTCAAATTGCGCGGTTAGGGTAGGAGCACTGACCAGAGGGCAGCTAATTCCGATAAGTGATGGGACTCGGAGATGCACCCAGACCAACGAGGCATCGATTGGTAACCCTATCTTGCTACTTCGATCAGGCACCCCCCCCCCGAGCACTGACCCAAATAGCTGGGCTGTATGTGACCATTCAGCCATTTTGTTTCCTATTACTCATGTCCCATAGGTAACCAAGCATACAGTATATGCCAAGCATACAGTATATGCCTTAATTCTTATTAAGGAAATTGAGGGAAACTGGCCAAAAAGGACATCTCTCTGACACACAGGCCTCTACTCAATTAGCTGACTTGTCAAATGTCCAAGGAAATCATAAAAGCACTGTGGAACCAGAGGAATATGGCCCATTTGACCAGAAAGGACCTAATGAGTTGGGGAAATCATTATGTCGAGACAACATTATGGAAATGACCAAGGAATGGAAGCCGACAGAATACCCGCTTATTTTATCGCTGATGAAGCGAATATAGCTTATATAGTTACCTGAGGATGGTGGCTGAGGGCAGCTGTGACCATTTCAGCCATTTGCGAATAGGAATCAGATTATGCTAAGGAAATGATGCCGTTCTTTTTTTTTTTTTTTTTTTTGTCATTTAGCAGACGCTCTTATCCAGAGCGACTTACAGTAAGTACAGGGACATTCCCAAGTAGGGTGAAGTGCCTTGCCCAAGGACACAACGTCAGTTTGCATGACCGGGAATCGAACTGGCAACCTTCGGATTACTAGCCCGACTCCCTCACCGCTCAGCCACCTGACTCCGTTCTTATTTAATAAACAGCAAACAGGAACCTACCAAAGCCACTGGTACTCTCTTCCATCCGGAAACACTGTGTTTTTGCTGAGAGGCAGGGATTGTGAAGAGACTGATAAGAACTGCGTCAAGGTAACAGCCGGCCTGTGTTTTTTGATTAAAGCAGCGGGCTACGCACTCAGCTTCTTGCTTTAAGATGATTGCTCCAAGGCGGCCCGTGTTGGAAGAGAGATTGTTGATGATTAAGTGCGGAACTCCAGTTGTGTAAAGTTACAGTTGTTATGGTTTAATATAAAAGAACTCTCTTGTTCTCAACTCAAGTAGGAGACAATGTACTGTTGTTTTGTACAATGACTGACAAGTAACAAGTTTGATGTGGAAAGGCTTGTGAGCACACAAATACACGAGACGTACTTAAGATCTGATTGTCTGAATAATTTCATACATTTATGTAAGACATCAGAAAAAATAGGTCAATCTCTGTGTTAATAACTTCAAAACTAAGAATTCTTGTAAATTAACTGGATATCAACATAATTATGCACTCCCAATAGAAATCGGCAATACAAATAAGTGTAGAAAACTGAAACCGTAAAATCAGGCCATTTACATGTCTGAAATGGTGTGTTTGATGTTTTGAAACCAATGCAAAACAGCTATACATTTTCTGTCCTTTCTGCCTACGCTGACGTGCAAATCCTCCTCAGCAATTTCATAGCTACAGCATGTGGTTTTACAGGAAGAGCCACCAGCCTTGCACCTGTGGGCTTCCTCACGAAGCCACAGACTCGAACAGACGAGCCCAAAACACAGCGACCGGGACACTTGTGCTTCCCGTTGCTGCCGTTTGTTCAGGAGCTACAGCATGACTCACTTTAAGTAAACAGACAAAACCCAGAAAATCTTCTTTGTCTTTTCTCCATGACTGAATATAATACTCTGAAAATAGCGTTTCCAGTTATAGTGGGGTCAATATTAATAACTGAACACAACTTACAAACGATATCTGAATGAAGAAGTTTGCGTGCGTGGGTTTGTGTCCGGGTCGAGGGTGGGTGGGGTTGGTGACATCATTTCTTTTCATTTCTTTCTACATTTCAGCTGCAACTGCAGTCATTAACTTCTCTAACTGTACCATGGAAAAGTAGTTCTACTGTATAATAAATGGATTGGGCAGAACACAGTAATTGCATTCGAGGGCCAGTCAAGGAGACATTTTACTCCAAACTTGGACTGACTCCACCGAACAAAGACAGGTATTATCTCAAGCATCATTTCTATAATTACTTTTGTAGGCCACAACATATTCATGAAGTTAAAAAGGAATCTTCCCCAGTTCATTTATATGCCGTTGTGACATGTTTTGGCAGGCAGGGATCACCAGGCTGAATGCATTGCGTTTCACATTTACACTTCATCTGAGATGATGAAATCGAAGTCAGAAGACTGGGTGCTGCTCCATTGATATGCGGGATATAAATTACCTTCCGCTCCGAGGGCTAGAAACGCTGATCTGAAGGGAAAACGCACCATTGTCTGTGTCCCAATACATTCCCAGTAATCAGTGCACCTTTGATTGGTGATCGTTCTGGAACCAGGACATGTGACGAGTTTTCATTATCAGGACTCGTCGCCGCCGCCGTGGCCTGATAGCTTGTCAGTGCCGTCGTCACCCCGGGTGTATAGTGTTATTTGGCTTCCCCTCAGAGCTCTGGGTAAGTGGATGGTTTCATTTGTGACCTGTTTCAGTGAAACACAACATCCGGACAGCATAATTAAAAGGCAGAGCAGCGTCTGAAACGCAAGACTGACAACGCTATCTTTCGCAGAGGCCATACACTCCATTAGGGTGGGCCCTGTGCAGGGTTACTGTCGCAAGAGTGAAAAATGGCCACATTCCTAATTGCCTCTCTCAAAGATGTTGTCGTTTTAATCATGAAGTGACCCCGTGTCCATGCTTGTTTAATCATGAAATGAAATATTGTTTGGTGCACACTCACACCCATTCTCATTAAAATATGTTACCCTGAGCGTAGAAGAGTCATAAGTCTAGCGATGTGACACAATATCTGTTTTTGGCCAAGGTTGTGATCGGCAGAATACAGTGTTGCTCTCTCAGTTGAAGGGTTCCGGGCATAGGAAAAATGCCTTGAAATTCACAGAAACCAGTTAACTCAAAGGCACTGCTTTGAAGTAGGCTCCCAATGTATGGTCCAGTTTATAAAAGTAGGTCTGTGAATTGGAAGCGGTTCTCGCTTCTTTCAAAACTATAATGCCTTCCGTGGCCTGCAGCCAAAAAAGGAGTGTGATCTAAGAGTAGAACATTCGTAATAAAACAGTCGTTAACAGGATCTATGAGAATCAATGGGAACCATACACGTGAATACATCCTGAGGCAGATTTCGACATCACCAGACAACATAAAGTCATTGCTTTTCTGTTGTTTAACATGCAACAGTTTTGACTATTGCCTTCAAGGCAAAACATCTAAACTCTCGTCTTCATTTAATTATTTATGGAATTCAAAGTCTAGCTGTCAAGTATCCAAATTCCTATGTCACCCTATCCTCCTACAACAGCTGTCACCTCCAACCCGCCACCTCAACCACAATTAGGGAACACTCCCAGACTGTCAGCTCACAGGACCTGCACAGTTTCACCTCAGGATCTTACAAGCAATTTGTCTGGAAGTCTGCAGCCAATTGCAAGGTATCTTTCACCTCCAATAGACATGGCTTTGACCTAGTGTCACATGCCACGAGGGATAAATCACACACACACACAGTGGATATGTGTAGAAATGGATGCAAAAACACACTAACAAAAAACACACACACACACACACACTGGCTAAACAAACCAACAGACGTGCACTGTTCTCAGCCCAGCCCTCACCCCCTGTGGTGTCAACCCACCCACTTACACACAAACTGACATACAAACACACACACACTGTCATGTACAGATGAGTTCCTCGCTGTGGAGAACTCAATGACACACGAGAGGCCTCTGCTCTGTATTTCTCTCCATTTGGAGTTATTTGACAGGAAGACAGCTGGGAATCATAGACCTAGCCGACTTCAATAGAACTCCACTGTGGCGATTGGCTGGGCACAACTCAGACATCAATAGCATACAAAAGCCACCGTATCTACAGTGACAGAGCTGTCAGACAAAAGCAAGGTAACGTTTCTCTGAAAATGCATGTACTTCATGGACGAAATCAACTAAACTGGACTTGATAGAGAACTAGAGAAGGCACAGTATTCTGCTGTAAATGTGTTTTCCGTCTTTCTTTTTTCTAAAACATTCTTGACTAGACAGTAATGGATGTCATATCTTTTTGCTATTGTTCAGGCTTTAAAAAAAGGAGGAGGGATGAGGACAGCGATGTGCAGATCTGAGGACCAATTAATGATTCATTAATGTCAGTCGATAAAAACCCACGAATGATGCCGTTGTATTGCTACTAAACGTAATGACGTCAACATCTACAGCGTGGACGGTATGGCTTCAAATCAAAGCTCCTTCTAATGACGTGCAGAACTCTGGATACCTGGTGAATGTCAAGTGCCACCCTGTCGTCCGCTCTCCAGCTCATTATCAGACGAAGAGCATGTTCACGTTGGAGGTGCTCTTCAGCTCCCACCGTTTCCTCTTGACTGGTGCAGTCTGTCAGTCTTTGCCCGCTGGCCAGGATAATGGGCCATAAAACCCGGGTTCCACCTTCCTCCTTGACCTGCTTACATGTTGAGCTGAGGCGGGGGTGCTCCAATTATCGTTAATCGACCCACTTAGTTCGATACGAAGCCCCGAAGAGCGATGATCCACTTAGGAGGGCGAAATGTGGCAAAGCTGCACATCCCATCGCCGTCAGAAAACCTCCCGAAAATGCTGAGTCACAAAGCGTTTGTCGAGAGTTGTCATCCGTCGGTGGAGGAAGTGTGGAAGTAGTCTTGGCAATCGGTCGTTGGGCAAGTCTGCACGCAGGTGTCTCTCTGACTTGGATTTCTCACTCTGCATCGTTTGGACGCAGGTGTCTCTCTGACTTGGATTTCTCACTCTGCATCGTTTGGACGCAGGTGTCTCTCTGACTTGGATTTCTCACTTTGCTCCCTCGACTGTGTTGTCATCGATCGCGACACAAACAGAGGATGTCGGACTACCCTCGTGGCTACAGAGTGAAGTCAAATGGATGTGGTTTGCATGGCTGATATTTTGGGGAGAGGCGGGGGGGGGTTGGGGGCTAATAGCATCAAGAGCATAGGGAGTTCTCATCCACCTGTTCTTTACGAACGTGTATGGGTAGAGAGAGAAACATTTAGCCATAACCGACAGCTCACATCTGGTCACTACTGGTCTATTTCCAACACCAATAATAATCTAATCTGGGATTTCTAAACTGTGCACTGATATGCAATTACTAGAACACATGTTTTAGTCCGCAAAAATTGTAATTTCGAGTTAAAATCTCTAGTACCCAAAGCACAAATAAACAATAACAATGGAAAAGGATTTGGACACTCAGTTGCCCAAATAATTGACCCTAACTTAGGCTAAAAGTGTCTGTTGTGTTTATCTCCATTAACCTTTTTTTTTATCGAGAAGTCACATTCATATGAAACATATCCAGATTCAGTCCAAAAGTTTTGAAGAATTTGTAAAAGTTTGGTAAACGGATGAAGATGTAAAGATCTGTTGAGCCAACACTAGTCGCTCCTGCTCTTGCTATACACGTTCTGTGCCGTTGAATACTGAAAGTGAAATCATTCCACACTTATCTGCACCCGTTTTTTTGCGACAGCCCTGTGTGGCCACAGCCTTCCAGAGATGAAATGTCTCTTTCAAGCCAGGTGTCTCTTTGATGTCTCTCCATTGTGCCTGCACAAGGGTCCGACCCGGTGAAACGTAGACTAGCACGCGACATCAATCGATCGGCAGCAACGTCTTCAACTGAAAATCCAAAAGATCGAGCTCATTTCGGATCTTTTCTGCGTAGCCCGTGTCACCTCTCGCGACGGAGTCGTTAGGCGTGGCGTTTGTCCGTTAGATTGTCACCCGAGAGGACGGGACGTTTGGGAGGATGCAATATTATCAGGGCATCCGAGCTGCACATCCCGTGTCAACTAATCCTCCTTTTTCTTCTCTTCTCTTCCCTTCTCCCCTCCCCCCCGTCCATCCTGTCTGTTCTCATACACCCATGCCCTCCATGCCCCCCCCTTTCTCTCGGCAGTCAGATACAGAGTTCTGGGACAAGATGCAGGCAGAATGGGAGGAGCTGGCGCGGCGGAACTGGCTGACGGAGAACGAGCAGGCCCAGATGCCCTCCAGCGTGTCGCCCCATGAGAAGGTCTCTATCGCGACCTTCCACCTCCCATCGCGCACGCTCAGTATTCAGACACTCGCACTGGTCGAAGCTCGGTCACTCTAGCCACGATCACGTCCGCACATTCCGCAAAGACAACATGTTCGTGACAAGGATTTGATGAAACGCTGTCAACTCGTGTATTTACAGATTTAACGTTGATTTTATCTTGTAGAGGGCCACAAAACGTTTTAGTTAACCCTCGTGCTGCCTTCGGGTCACATGACCCAAAGGTTCATAACGAACCATCGTTGTGTTTACCCAATTTTACCCAATACAAAAACAAATTAAAATAATTTTCTTTTAACCTTTGCAATGTGGGGGGTCTGAGACAGCCTAGCTGTTAAAAGAAAATGCTTCACTTTGTCTTTGTATGCGGTAAATCTGTCGCAATACGACGGTGGGTCACAATGACTGATGTGTTATCTTCGGGTCATTCTGACCCAAGGGTTAACAGCAAATGACGGACTGTCTTAGACAATGTATTCAATCCAATTGGCACATAGGGCACAGAAATGTACTTTTCCCTGAAACTACATACGGCGCCATGACATATTATGGTCAATAATCTGTAAATCAAACAGTTCAGGGAGAACATGGAGTATTGCTGTGTTTTGAGTCTAACTCTTCACCTTGAATCGACATGACAACTCGAAAACCGCTGGAAGGAGGGATGTTTCAAGTCCCATGACTACTTGTGTGTGAAGGAGGCTCCTCAACCATACAGTTGAACTGTACACCAAATTAAGCATCCTTTCAATATCAGCAAAATCGGCAGATATCAGGTCCTCTGATTGATCCCCAAGCGCTTCAAATTCTAAGTTCAAAGTCATTGGGTTCAGAGCTATGCAACAGCACACCAGGGTAATAATGCTTTGAAAATGCAAAGTTTAACATTTAAAGAGAACATGGAGCCCCTGAGGAGGTTTGCCCAGGTTTGATGCTAAGCAGATGGCCAAAAGAAAAGATCAATTCAGAGGTTTGCTTCGATTTTCAACTCCAGAGGACACTTGCGGCTCGCTGTCACCGTCAATTAGAATGAGGAGACAAATAAAAAAAAGAGACTAGTCGATGTTTTGTTTTGCCGTTTCCTGGTGTGTGTGTGGCAGGGTTACTACTTTCACACGGATAACCCTTACAAGGACTGGCCCGGCCCGTTTCAGGAGGGGCTTAGGAAGGCCAGAGAGGGGGATCTGCCCAATGCTGTGCTTCTACTGGAGGCGGCCATACTGCACGACCCCCAGGATTCAGAGGTAACCAGGAATATTTGACTGAAGGAGCACACACACACACACACTCACATGCTGGTACACATGCACATGTACCACCCACACGCACGCACGCAAACACACACAAATATGCGAACATAGCCATGTATAAATACATATAAGCACATAGACACACTCATTTGCAGGGAGACACACACACATATACACTTCCATTCCCTACACACCCCTCTCAGGGGATCAGGCCTTGACTTCCAATCAGTCTTTTCACACACCCCCGTACAGAGACAAAAAAAGAACTTTTCCATCCACCGTGTTACACAAGGTGGACACTCGGGAATGCGAAGTGGTGGGGGCTGATTGCCGAAGGAGGAACCAGGGAGTTCTTCAGCTAATAGAGTTGTTTACTGTAGCAAAAAATACCCTGTCTCCTCCTCATATTCCAATGACAATTTCCAATTTGCCCAATGGGCTGTGTAATAGCCTCGTTCCCAGGTTTGTCTCCCAGTCATTTCTTCCCAATTTCAACACTGGTGACCTTATTAGGAGGTGTGGGGCGTCCACAGTCATGCAAGTCCACCCAAGAATCCCAGGGAAAACACACAAATGAGTTGGATATCCCAAGGAAAGGATTATCCTGCTGTGTATGGAACTAATATGATTCCAGAATTCCTGCCTCGGTGTGCTTTGAGGCTTATCGCACCGCTAGAAAAGACCTCTGAAACGCTTATAGTTTATTTCTCCACTTATTCCATTTATTTTCTCCACAGATATGGTTGTATTTAGGCTACTATGTTCCTAATTGAGTATCAGTCATATAGCACAGAACAAGGTAGCACACAGACTAACCTAAATAAATCATTTGGCAGAACATAGTTGGTTTGAATGTCAAATGTGGTTTTAGGTCATCGCTGTTCGGATGTAGTACAATAGGCCAATCAGGCTCAGACTTGGGTCCCCCAGCTTGAAGGACTCCCCGAACTTCCAATCAAGAAGTCCGCCTATGATGTTTGTCCCGGTCACATATATGATTCATGGAGCAATAGCTGAGCATGAGTCATGGTCAAACTCACTTAACAAATTTGGGCTGTTGCCAGAGCATGAGAAGTCACCTCACCTCAATTATCATTTGACGTCTCAGGAGAGGTTGCCTATTGCCAAAGTGGTGTCTTATCAGTGAATCATGACTCTTAATTCATTCATCAACTTCATTTATTAATTTACCAGTTACTCTCGCCTCAGGGATGATACAGTCAACGATGTGAATGAACAGGAAACACAAACATGAAGCCAGGGAGGAAACTCACCAATGCTACATCACCCGAGGCGACTGAAAATATATCCAATGAAGCCAAACCCTTCACGCTAATCAACCCCCCCCCCCACCCCCCCCCACCCCCCCCGCCCATGTTAATCACAGCTGTTTTATTTAGAGTTGTCCTCAAACGACTTCATAAAACCCCAAAAAGATTCGGTTTCAGTTGAACTGTTTAATATGCTCCACGCCACCTGTGCTTCCTCTAGCCGGGCTGGACTCTGTGGTTCTGTGGTATTGTGAGTCATTGTGCATCTCAGAGACTGCTGAGCCAAGCATTAGGCCCACGCCGTGTCTTTTGTGAGGCGGTGGAAAGCCCGGCCGATGACTGACCCGTTTGTTCTTCTCTTCCCAAATCGTCGTCTTCTCTCCAGGCTTGGCAAGTGCTGGGGACCACCCAGGCGGAGAACGAGAATGAGCAGGCGGCGATTGTCTCCCTCCAGAGGTGAGCAGGTGTGCTGCATGACGGGGGGGGGGAACACACCGGGACGACACGAGGTGACACTGACAGAGATTTGGGGGTGGTTTTCTAGAACCGGACACGCCACGCATATCCCTGGCAACGCGCGCCTCGGCGCGTGACATTCCCCACGTGAGCTGAACTGTCACGCCCCCTCAGCTCAGATGGCTCAACAGGCAGCTTGCTTTCTCGCTGGAAAGCCGGTGAACAGACTTCAAGGATTTTGTGTCATGTGGCTCATGATAAGAGTCACACGGGCCAGATGACATCATGCCAGGGCCAATGGGCTCCAAGCTCCACTCAGGACCATTCGTAGGTGCACTTAGATGAAGACTCCTCCATTCGCCTGTGCGAGGGTGAGCACCTCAATGGGAATGGAGGGAGATGTGGAACCGCAAGGCATGGAGAAACACAGGGCAAAGGGATGAAACGCTTTTTTTTCCCCCGCTTCACGTGCTTCTGAAGTCGACGCGTTTTCTTTCCGCCTCGCGGTCATAAGATTTCACCGGAGATCCAATTAAAGTGGTATTTTAAGAGATCCTAGTGTGGGCCAAGAAGCTGAGCTTTCATTTCTTTCGAACAGGAAGGTGACGCCTCGCTGAATGCTGCTCTCTGAAACATTATGGTTAACCTTGAAAGGCTAAGGCTTTCGTGTCGTAGCGACGTCCTTCCTATCGCAGTAAAGCCTTGAAATCCTGCTCATACCCTTCTGCATTTGTTTTAACGGCAGGAGGGGGTCATTCTCTTCATACGAATACGTAAAACTGAAAAGTGAATCCGTGTTTCTCATCGATACTCCAACGGCTACATAATTGTCCCCATAGATGCGACAAACAAGCCTCACCAAAATACTTTGGTGGAAGAACCATTAGCGGATTTTTAGGACAGCTGGAGAATTGAGTATTATCAACAACATTATCTTGATGAGAGAGAAATCTTATTTTGGCTTTTCTCAAGTCTTTCACTAATCATTTCACATTGTGGCGTTGTTCCCATCACCCAATGATTAGAAGAGCGAACATAATATAACTTAAGTTGCGATGCAACACTAATGGACTCGACAAAAAAAATAGAAGCCGGTACTTGGGCAGCACCAACCCTATTACCGCTTCCTCCAACACAGCAACTCGAGGCTGCTTGCAAGGCAGCACAGGAGAGGCGTGGTCTCTCCAACCTGACCCAGGCCTCATTAGGCACCACCTGACGTTCGTTAGCCCTGGCCTGTCCCAATTAGTGTCCGTCAAACCATCCCATCTCCTTTGAAGTCCAGTAAACCCCGGACCCCTTTCCGTTCCCCTGCTCCTTTGCTCCACCCCCCCCCCCCCCCCCTGTCTCCGTCCAGGTGTCTTGAGCTCCACCCCAACAACCTCCCGGCCCTGATGGCCCTGGCGGTGAGCCTGACCAACACGGGCATGCGCCAGGATGCCTGCGAGGCCCTGCTCCGTTGGCTCCAGCACAACCCCAAGTACAAGCACATCCTGAAGGGCAAAGGCCTGGCTGGCTCGCCAGGCGCCCAACGTAGGATGTCTCGCGTCTCAACCGTGGGCAGGTATGAAAGGTAGGAGTACAGGTGCTGGATGGACTGACCACTGCAGGACTGGTTGAGTTTAAAGACTGTGAGAGTGCTGTAGATTGCTGCTCCGTTCTTTCATTTTAGGGAATTGTAAGCGTTAATTGAATTACAGTTAGGGTGCATAAAATTTATTGGGTGTGGAGTGGATTATCAATTATCGTAAACCTATCAGAGATTGTCTATTAACCTGTACATGTCCTAAAACTGTAAAATAACTACAGTAATAATGCTGAGTTCTAATGGATTTGTTAACAGTTACCGGAATAATTCAACAATACTTAGCATGACACCCCTGTGCAATAGTGCAGCAATTCATTTTGTGATCAACAATTATTAGATGCTTTTTTATTTTACACATAAACCAGCGCTAAAGTGTTTTAGCCATCTAGTCTGCAAGCACCAAGCCTATATGGCAGCGAGGATGAATGGCACATTTCATGCAATAGTGTTCTTCATGTCACCATCTCAGTAATGTTATCTTTAGCCCAACCATTTTATACATTTTTTACTGCAATGCCAATTACTCTGTCGTCAATGAAAGGAAAAGTTATTTCAAGGTCCTTTGGCTTCCGCTAGCAAAGGTATAATTTCCCTGCCAGCAGAGCAATAATACTCTTACCGTACATGGGTTCATTGAGCAAATCACAATGGTCTTATTTCAAGTTTAACCAAAAGGACGTTTTGTGACAGCCACTGTAACATTGACATTTAGAAATGCATTCCTCTCGCCCTCTTTTCCCTCTCTCCTCCCAGTTTCTCTCGCCCCTTCTCTGTCTCCTTCTCAATCTACCCCTTGCTCTCTCGCTCTCTATCCCTTCCCTGCTCCTCTCCGTCACGTTTACATCCCCTCCCCGCCTACAGGGGAAAAAAAGCTAATTGAATAACAGTGGCGCAGTTGGGGACCCACACGCCGCAAAGTACCGCACGCAGCAGCTCTCTCTCTCGAGGGGGCACTCTTCACCCGCGTGGGCCAGGGTTTGAACCGGAGCTCAGCCACTGTGTGTGTGCGCGGCACTCTAAGCCCTGTCTGTCTGTCTGTCTGTACGCCTACCTCCCCCACCGACAGCTCCCTGCTACCAGAGGTGAAGGAGGTGTTCCTGGAGGCGGCCCAGCACAACTCGGATAGCATCGACCCGGACCTGCAGACGGGCCTGGGGGTTCTCTACAACCTCAGTGCAGAGTTCAACAAAGCTGTGGAGGCCTTCAACGCCGCGCTGTCGGTACGGCCAGAGGTAAGGGGCGCCGGAGTACGAGGAGGGAGAACACACAATGCCCGTGGGTACCTACCATGTTCAATAACCCTCGAACCGCTCTTTGGTTTCTCTAGAAACGCGTGTGTAAACTCCCAAGGAACGATACGAAAAGGGTATTCCAAGACTGTACGGTGCACCATCCCTCTAGTGATCCTACCTCTCTCTCTCTCTCACATTCACACACGGCTGGTTGCCGGCACGAGTGACCCAAAATCACACCTCCTCAGAGAACAGGATGAAAAGCAGAGGGGAAAGAGAAAGTACCGGAGAGAGAGCGAGAGAGAAAAAAGGGAAAAGGCCAGAAAAGGGATAGAGAGATACCCAGACCGAGAGAGAAAGCGAGACAGAGGGAGTGAGAGGGAAGGGAGAGAGAGAGGGAGGAGGAACTGGAGCAAACCGAGGCGCTGAAGCGTGCTAACTGTCACGCTGAGGCCTGATGTACCCCAGCCCAAACACAGGAGCTTTCAGCTGAGAAATCCAGTCTGATGAACTCCTGACTTTCCGACACACGCCTACACACATCCTCACAGCTCACAGTCCCCACACTGTCCCACTCTCTCTTCCTCACACACACACACACACACCTCTATCTACAGTCTCACACTGTTCAAACCCTTTCCCTCAACCATGTCCCGGGGCAGAGTGCATATCAACATGCTGATAAATCCACCCCCCTTTTGCATTTGACTTGGTAATACCCGCTCCCCTGCTGATAACTTTGAGCTGAATACAATGCGAAAGTATGCTAGCATGCTGCTAGGCTAGGCCGGAAGCCAAGGCACTGTATCTGACCATGGCTCCCGTGAATATAGATCTCTCCCCAGGTGGTAAACACAGCCGACGAGATGTGTGACGTAACAGCCAAAGGCATCCTAAAACTATCCTTGAGACTCCAGGGACGTCACGAGCGGTCTCACAGAGCAAGAACATTATGGTGAAGTTGCGAAATGATAGTCATTCACACACTTGCGATGCCGGGAAAAGATGGCACCCGCGAGTCCCGTGTACCTCTCAAAACCACTTTACAAGGTGTCAGAACAGAAATGGAACATAATAGAGCTGTTAAACCCAAACGAAGCGTCAAACAGAGAAATCAGTCATGCCATTCTCCCCACATTCGAAAGTTTCAATATCCTCCATGTCTTCAGCTCAAATCACAGCTCTCTTCCTGATCCCGCCCACTCATCCTCTGGCGACTGTGCCCTGGTCCCCTTCCCCTCCCTCCCCCCCTCCAGGACTACCTGCTGTGGAACCGCCTGGGGGCGACGCTGGCTAACGGAGACCGGAGCGAAGAGGCGGTGGAGGCCTACACCCGGGCCCTGGAGCTCCAGCCGGGGTTCATCAGGTCGCGCTACAACCTGGGCATCAGCTGCATCAACCTGGGGGCACACAGGTGGGTGAGCCCCTGGGAGGCGGGGAAGACTGCTGGAGTCAGCTGGGGGCTTTTTCAGAGTTGTGGAAAGAAAAGGACTTTGGTGGTCTGATGGTGTGCGAGGGTGCGAGAGGAGGGTGACGAATGGTCAACTGAACCAACCTTTCGTTTGTTTGCGACGTTATCGGCTGACTGTCATTGACACGGGTGTGGTAGAGCAGGTGGATCCAAATGCAGGGAAACGCTGGCAGGATTAAATAAACGAATGTATTGATTTGACCAAACTCAGTAACACAACGGACAACTCACACAAAGGGAAACCAAAAAATGACAAACTAACTGACAAAGGGTTACGCAGGAAGCAGACATGCTGTATAAACAGGAGGGCAGGGTGAACACAAGACTACCGCTGAGTGATTGGGACAAGACACAGGTGTGTAGGGAACCAGGAACTAGGAGAGAGAGACAAAACAAGGACTGGAATACAAACGTATCCAGGTAGACAGATTGAAAACATTAGGGGTAGGGAAAACAGGAAGAAACCACTGGGGAAAAACTATGGCCTTGCCGTAGACATGACAGTAATCACTTCAATGTGACCAACCCCCCCCCCCCAAAACTCATCTACCAGTTAGTATGTATACTGCTATAGTGGCTTCAAGTAGCTTGTGGTATTGTTTTGAACCCGTTCTAAAATGGCCACCTCCTTCGTCCTCAGGGAGGCAGCCAGCAACTTCCTGACGGCCCTCAGCCTGCAGAGGAAGAGCAGGAGTCGGCAGCTCTCCCACCAGGTGATGTCTGGGAACATCTGGGCCGCCCTGAGGATCGCCCTCTCCATGATGGACCAGCCGGAGCTCTTCCAGGCGGCCAACATCGGAGACCTGGACCTCCTCATGAAAGCCTTCAACCTTGACATGTGAAGGCGTCGGTCCTTGACCATGCTCTTGGACTCCCCCCCCCCCCCCCCCCATCCACAGCCAATAATCCAAAGTGTACAGATCTGAACGAGCGGGGCCCTAGTACTTTTTTTTTTTTTTTTGGTGCCGCGCGTAGGACGCGTTTCTCTGTTTTGCACGTGACGAGAACTAGACCGTTTTTTTCTTTCCTTCGCCCAAACACCTCGGCAGCGCTGCATGTGCTTGGAGAGACGTTGCGATGGGTTTGCACTGCAATTTGTGATTTCCCCGAAGAGCACAAGGACAGGCAATGATTGTACGAGCGATGCCTTCGAGAATTCAGCAATTAAAAACGGACTCATTGAGCGGAACTGATCTGAAGGAGAGAAGGAAGTGAGGGGGCGAGAGAGCAAGAGAGAGAAATGCTAGAATGCCGAGTTTTCTGAGCAGGATTGGAGTTCAACAAGACCTGTTTTATTATCCGATTACTTTCGAAAGAGTAAAGATTGTCACACAGACTCTAAAGGAAGGAGTTAGTGAGAATAATCCAGAAAGACTACACCATAAGCCGAGGGACTCAGAGAGCTCTAAGTAGAGGATCAATAGATTACTTTCTTTGTTCGTTTTTTCTTCTTCTTCTTTTCCTGGAGAAGAAATAACACTGCATGAAAAGCAGTTTCATAAACAGACTGAACGACGGTTGTCTGAGAAGAAAATAGTTTTCATGATTTTGAGAATTACCCTATTTCTTTGAGTGTGCACTTTCAAAAACAAACTGCTATATTTCCGGATCCGACCGGAGTTTGCAAGCCGGATTGTTAAAGCCTTACTCGAAATGCATGTGGACAACGATTTATTTACACTACTTTTATGGCAACAAATTGTAAGCCATTTTCAGACTGGTTATTCCTGATTCTGCCTCCTCTAAACTACACTCTGCCCAATGCTTCTGAAGCCAGATATTTTTGCAGAGTTACATTTACATTTAGTCATTTAGCAGACGCTCTTATCCAGAGCGACTTACAGTAAGTACAGGGACATTCCCCCCGAAGCAAGTAGGGTGAAGTGCCTTGCCCAAGGACACAACGTCATTTGGCACGGCTGGGAATCGAACTGGCAACCTTCAGATTACTAGCCCGACTCCCTCACCGCTCAGCCATCTGACTCCCCTAGAGTTCTCCTAGCTTCACTTCACTTCTCCTTCCCTTTATCCTCATCGGTTGTGAGAGACGCACACTAAAGCTGAAGCTGGAAACCCTCATATTCCCTCAGAACTGCAAGTTCTGCAGTTCTCAATGAACCCGGTCTGTGTACTTGTGTTCTCCCTATTTCTTAAAAGATGAAGGGTGCATGTTAGAGGATTAATTATTGAACTTTCACCGTATCACCGTTATCTGCATATCCATATTTGGTGATTGAAGTGTGGAGGCCCCTAAAATACCAAACGAAAGGGTCCACATCCTCCCTGTTATTTGATAGAGCTGTTGTTTTCACGTCAAACACAAATACTAGCCCTTTAAGTGTGCTTTTGGTGCTGAACGGCTCAGTGGGATCGCAGCGTCACAGATGGCAGGTTGACAGTCACTCTGGGAAACACATGCCACCCCATCACCATACAGCAGAGAGGAAGTCTCTTACATTCTCTGTAAAGTAGATTTGTGTTGCCATGTTTACCAGCTGAGGTTGACAATGTCAGTTTAGGTTGATAGTTTAAGAGGAAAGAAATGGGTTTTGGTACCTATGCAAAGGTCATGTTTTATGCGGCCATTTTGAATTGTCAAATGCCTCTGCCCTGCATGATTCAATGGACCAAAAGGAAGTGCTGTTTCTGCACATTGATAGAATGTTATCAGGGTCTAGCAGAGACACCATCACTCCAGTCATCCATCTTCCAAGTTTGACTGCTTTCATGGTTTCTACTAGGTATGCCAAGAGATTTGGAGGGAACACTTAAGAGAGGCACTCACAAAAAGTTTGCCAATTTATTCATTTGTATTTTTTCCTGTAAGCACTTTTTTGTTCTCCAGTAGTTTGGCCAGTCAGCAGAATCATTGGTGTTGTTTAATAGGACAAAAACACTCAATGGGGCATAGAATGCACTAAATGGGATAACACACTAAACTGACACTCAGTTTAACTTTGCCCTTGTGTTTTTAAAACCTTTTGGTATCAGCACTGTGGCTATGACGTTGGCTTCATAAGTTATCACAGCCTTCACATCTTTTACATCTCCCAGTCGGCCTACGATTCCCTTAGACTCCTCTGGATAAGTCATCCTCTAGTTACCTCATGGTGTGCAAAGGCCACTGTGGACAGCAACCTCGACTGCACACGACAACCATTCTCAAAAGAAGGCGAATAAATCATTTGACGCATAGTATGGCCCTGTCAATTCAACTGATCTATACAACTGTATTTATTTCAAATGATATCCCTATCAGAGAATTCAGAAGGAAATAGGCCGATGACCGAAGCAGAGCATGCGAAAAGGCCTTTTGTGTGGACCCCAACGTTTAAACATCAAGGAGGAAGACATTAGTATGGAGACACGACAGTTGTGTGCATGCCACTGATAATCTGCATAGGGGGGGGGGTTGCTTTGAACCATGGGGGACACAGCAGCAGACTGTCTCATGTCAAAGGTTGTTGGGCGAGCGTGCTTCAGCACCCCCACTGTTCTCTAATTGATGTCGTCCAGGCAACCAACCAACGGATTCCTTCCCCTCCTTCACTAATTATACGGCATCTCATGAAAACAAAAATGTCACCGGAGTGATGTGGAAAACATTGTTCTTGTCAGTATTATCGATTTTAAAGTCGCAAGCCGCAAGGATGTGACTGGGTTACTATCCAGTTTGCGTACAGTATGTTGCCTGATGTGGTAGTGCAACCTCTATGGACATTTTCTAGCTATGTCAGTAAACACAGCTGGGGCTGTGATTGGCTGTCTCCCTGTCTGCAGATGGTGATTTATATTCATGAGTGAGTGATGTTTCTTTGTCTCTAAGCCTCCCAATTGTCTTAATGGTCAGCAACATAAATTGTAGTTTGAAGCTGAAACCAGGATATCTGGTGTTTTGTGATTTCCTCAAAGTCCCTCTGATTTCCTATGGGCTAGTAGGCCTTTTCTTTTTTGCATTTTGAATGAAAATAAACAATGTAGTTATGTAGAAGATCAAATTATTTTTTTAAAGATTGTTTTTGAACGTATTACATACGATACTACTGTAAAAGACTGTATATTTCTGTGCATTGACTTAGAATGCTTGATGACAAGTTCCCTTTTCTAGAAACTTCTCAGGTGTGATGACGATGTAGCTGAAAGCATGCTTCTGATGAACTCATACTAGCTGACTGCATGCTAGATTCCTTAATGCTCCTTTTTGAATGCCATTTCATTTTTATGCATGCAATTTCATGACATGCTTTCTTTTCTCTTGACCCCCTACTTATAAGATCTAAATATACCATGATATTACATGCAATATTTTTACAGAGCACTTTGATCACGCTACACTGATAACGTGGTGTATTTATTCAGTATATATACATTGTACACAAGATACAAAACATGACTTAGTCGAATGCACACATTTACAGTATATAGGCTCTTTAGGTGATTCCAAAATCTTACTTCAGAAATTGATGTACTACCTTGAACTTTGTCATGCATGTACCCGGAGGATCTACAGCAGACCTCCCTGTTCAGAGCAAAAGCATCAGACAGTTGTTTATTCTGTATCTTGTGTACAATTTATTTATTTTGACCCACTCATTCTACAATGGCTGTTTACTCTATTAAGTTTATTTGTATATCCAACACACATACTAATAGATCAAATATTTTGATGCAAAGAATGATTTAGAAATCAAACATTGAAATACTTTATTTAATATTTTACGTAAACGCATACTCTCCCAGTATACTTAACCACTAGAGAAAGCATTAATACCTTTCACACGTACAGTATGAAAGTAAACTTTTAAAATAAATTCTTGTAACAAAGTTTGTCTGTGTCCTTTCTTATTATACATCAGCAAACATGTACATTTGCTCAATAACAATTCCGTATTTTTTTACCTACACCTACATTACAAAGATTGACTGGCTGCATATGTTTGGGAAATGTCCATTGAGGGAATGCTATTAAGAACCTGCAGCAATGATGTTTGGGTTTACAACAAATGTTTATATTCTGAATTTAAGAAAGGAAATGACTACGAATTAATGTCAACAAATGTGTTTATTGAACTATCCAAACATTGCAAGAAACCAGTACCATAGATATGTTACATTACATTTATGGTATTCATGTTTATCTTTACAATACTGTAACCTAGGCAATATTTGGATAAACACATACATTACAAAAGTTAACTTTAAACAAAATGAAACTCTAATGAAAACTAGTGGATTGGCACAAACTTGATTGCAAAAAGGCAAAGAAAAATCGAGTAAAAATCGAGAAGTGAAGTTTCAAAGGACATTTGGGTAAATGAAAAAATGAAAAAATAAACAAAAAAAGTACAATTGTACAATCCAAATGACTAAATGCCTGTTTAGTGCACATGCTGACAGGACAAAGGCGTTTTTGTGGCACAAAGGCAAAACCGTTACCTTTGACAACCAAGAGAGAGAGAGAGATTGAGAGTGGTGGAGACAGCAAGAGGCTCCAGTGAGAGAAACCAAGGTGTGGGGGGAGGACAATACAATACTTCGAAGCGACGTTTTTTCATCGTATATTTCTCCCGCTGTAGGTAGCTAACAATGTGGCCGAAGGGAAAAAATCACAGAAACAAAAGACTTGCATAGAAACCATTAAGAATTCCCTGGCTGCATAGACACTGTACACCGAAGCCATTTATCAAGTAATATCTGACAAGGATGAGAAACCTTGAATGATGTTAAGGAGAGTTAAATCTTCTCCAAACACAATTGAGAGGTTCTACTCTATCAAACCCCTTAACCAGCTTTCCCTTGAGAAGTCAAAGACATTATGATTCGAGCAGCGCCAGGAAAGAATCCAGCCTTCCATCCGTGTGTGTTCATACATTGTATGTTCGGTTTGTTAAACGATTCTTTGCTCAGTGAATGAAATTGAACAGTACAGGCCACGCACACGCACACGCACACGCGTCACCTGTGGACACATTAACATGGCTCCAGAATCATGAATATATAAGGAGACATCCACATGCGACAAAGGTGATATGTGCTGCCAAGCCAAAGCACAAGAGAAAGAGCACGATTTGATAATCAGAGTAAACCCAGTATACACAGGAGCTGGTGTGTGTGTGGTGCATCAGAAGAGGAGTTCACTTATTGACACGGTCAATTTTAATATCCAAGCTGACAGGAGAGGTTTTTGGTTTCAGTGAGCACCATCAGTAGACACATTCAGCACTGCACCGACCGCTAACTGATGCTAACGCTAATGCACGGAAGGACTGTTCTGAGGAAAGCTGTGCAGCTTAGTACAGCTGTCCTGTCCTCAAGAGAATATATTCCAGTGCGTATTGCATATAGTTTTGACTCTAGTCCAACACAAAACCAATGGCTGGTGTTGAAGCACATCCAGTTGAAGTTGAAGCATGGAAAATGCAAATATTTTTGGATACAGAATCAGAGTACTGTATTATCATTGGACAAACATTACATTTGGGAGTGTTTCCTTACAAAACAATGATTTCTGTCTAGTGGGGCAACCGAATGTAGCCGGCTTTACTGTTATGGTAGACAATACAACCCAGGCTGGCAAAATTATTTTTGTATTAATACATTTATAAAATACTTGAACTGGGGCTTTCCAAACAATGTTTTAAGAGTTTCTCTACTGGAGGATACCAACAGTTGCAGAAGTCCAAGAGGATATGGGGAAATGCTACTGGAAAGTCGTCAGCATTTTGGTTGACATTCAGTTGCTGGATTTCTATGACATTCAACAGATGTCATTTTGGGTAGTTCAAGGTATAAAACAATTGTGCGATGTTTATTTTCATTATGAGATGGTTTGGATATAAAATCATTGCTATCAAAATGCTTTTTCGATGCCATGATGTGGGGAAAAACTATCTTAGCCAATGATCAGATTTGCACAGGCTAACCTTTTTCCCCTCAGCAAAACAAAAAAGTCACAAAGATTGAACTTATTTTCTCAATCAATACTGGTTGAGATGATACCCATTAAGACAGATCCAAAATGTAGTATAGTAGATAGTAGACTGTCTATAGTAGATTGTTTGCATTATCTATTTCTATCCATGGCTATGTTTTCTGACTGGCTATGTGCAGTTCCACATGTTAGGAGTTCCTGATGTCCTCAGATCCATCTTATGGAAGTGTAACATTTCCCAGCATTCCATGCATGGCCCCAAGCTATATTGTATGATTATTTTTTTCTTGTATCAGTGCAGGGCATTTCAGGGCTGGCAGTGAAGTGTTCTAGCGTGTTCTAATACGCTTAAAGTTTATATTACTTCATATTACTGGCACATTTGCCAAAGGCATATAGAATGAATACGGTAATACAATCTGATATGTGATATTATTTTGTGCCAAGTACTCCGTTAACTGAAATTGCACACATTCCTCGGTAACTACACAGTACACAAAAGACACATGTAAAACGCACACAAGCACACAATAACCACAGACGTACAGTTCCCCTCTTTGACCTTTTTGGTCTTCCATATGTTTCCCGGGTGCTCTTGAATGACACTTGAGTGGCGCGTCAAGCTGGTGGTCACCTTGACTCTGGGCTGTCCATTTATGTAGCCTCCATTGTTGTTGTTGCTGCTGCCTTTGTCTTCCAGTCTTTTGGTTGTAGTTTTCTGGAGTTGGAGGGTGGAGGGCGATGGCTGGGACTGGCTCTAACTGCTGGACAGTCGATGATAAAAGTAGACATAGCCCAAGTCTTTTGGAGGCCTTTCCGACAAACACACTTTGTGATCATTGTAAATCACCCACCTACGAAGACAAAATACAATATATCATCGTATTTCACGTATTTATATGCATTATTAATATGTATTATATGTATATAATCAGTCTATTTGACTGTGTCCGACACCGATGACGACACATTCTCATTTTAATATCCAGTGGCTCACCTTCCCTCCTTTTTGATGTGACACACATAATGACCAGACATTGTGGATGCACCCATGTGACTGATGAAGGCAAAGAGCTCGTAACCTGGAACAAAAACATCAGACCCAGGTCTCAAAGATAGTACCCCATCGACCTACAATAACAAGAAATAAACATCGAAACCACGCTCAACTTTCTCTGCTCAACCAAAAATGTGGCCATGTAAACAAATGACACTTGTGTACATTACGTACATATGTACATCTGAACCTGAACTACCATCTTGTATCTGCAAACTGTTGGAAGGAATGGATGAAGCAGTATTTTTGTCACAAGTGATTAAAGCAAGTTACAAGCTGGTTGGCCCTTGTACCTAACAGCACAGGACCTTAGAGAGGCTGACTCGTGAATAGCCCTGACCTCCAGCATTTGCGCTAAGCTAACAGATGCTACCTTCAACTTAAATACATTAAAACTGCACTTAGACAAAGTTCTGCATATCATTTCTATGTATCTAACTCTTACTGGGAGAGTAAGAAATGACCCATAACCACCAAATCTCTTTGTATCCCTTCAAAAGGCCAAGTAGCTGCTAATCTATCAGTGGTTGTGTTCAAGGATTCACTCACGTCCAGGCCCATCTTTGACGCGGGGCCCTGACGTGTCCTGGTCTGGAGACATCGTGGAGCCGCTGTGGGAGTTGGCGTTGGAGAAGACGTTGTCGTTGGGCTCCGTGTCGGCTACGTCCGACAGGGCGTCGCTCTCCTCCATCTCCGGATGGGTGAAGATCCAGTCCAGAGCCCGCTCCAGGTTGTTGTTCTGAAGGACAGCGATGGAAACGTGGCGTCGGAAATAACAAGGTTTTAAATGACAAACGTGGGAGTTTTTTTTGGGGGGGGGGGGGGGACAACGAATGGGAAGGAGATGGAAACGGGCTGACCCAGTGCGGTCGTTCACTTTCATGCGTTCGGTTTCCTCAAAAATCAACCGCGCTTCACATGCTAGCTACGCTTGGTACTGAATAAAGCGCTATCAACATGAGTCACTTGTCATTCTAAACCTCCTTACTCAGTCTCAGTCTCGACAAGCCAGGAGGTGGCCGTGGTAGTGTGGCCAAACCCCTCATTTAGCCATCGCCTCGAATCCAAAATAAAAGCGTGATTCACAGCGGAGGCCTACAAGGAGAGCACATGTATGGGTGGAAGGAGGGTGCGGGCGGGCAGGGAGGGAGGGCTGAGGGGGGGTGAGGCCGCCTGCTTCCCCAGACCATGCCCAGGCAGGCAGGCTGGCAGGCCATCGAGGTTGAACACTTCTTCCCTCTGTTGCAGGGCTATATTTAGACCGCCCACGAGACCCTCCGCTGTTTCACACCTCCAGAGCGGCCTTGGGGGGCCCCTTCTCTTTTTCATTAATAAGAGGACTTAGGAAGGCGTCGTGTTTGGAGGCATTACGGACGATAAGCAAGGATATCCGTGTCCATTTTGGGGTGGAAGACTGAAATTGGTGTTGATCTGTTCTGGCTGCGGGGCAGGTGGGTGCACAACAGGAATAGGTGCGATCTTTGGAGCTAAAATCAATCAGTCCTTGTGACCTCAATGTAGAGGTATACAATGAGCTTTAGACAGCACAAAAATGACCCCATCTTAACTTATCAGAAATAGAAAATGAAACATCTAAATCCTCGACCCTGGGCTAAACTTATGTGGTGTTTTCATATCTATAATGCTGCGTGAGTGATTGCCTATTAGAGAACACCATGTCCGGCCGAGACTGAGGCTACTTGTAAACAGTCCAGTAAAACATCTCTAGCCACTGTAGGCATAGAAGTTGTGAAAGTTGTAGCATATCAAGCCAGGTCATAGGCCAAGTATGTAATGCCATTACATTATATATTAATAATATTAAGATAAACTTTATAACTTTGGAAAAAGACCCTATTCACAAAACAAGATGGAAAGATCTCCCGATCGTTTACATGCATTCATTTACCAGGCGCTTATATCGTTTCCCAAAACAAATCACAAACCTCGAAAAGCAAAAGTTGTTGAGCAGTTTACACTCTGAAAGCCCTGAACTCTGTACTCCTATCTCCATGAAGGCCCACAGAACTCAAGACGGTTCCTCTCCAGTGAGAACCGGGACGGGAGGACACTGACCGTTGCCTTCAGAGCTTGGACGGTGTGCCTGCGAGGGAAGCCCATGGAGGTCAGGATGGCGATGCTCTCCTCGGGGGGCTGGTTGTCCAGGGGGGTGGCCCCCATGCTGGTGCTGCTGCTAGAGGGGAGCGGCTCCAGGATGGTGGGAAGAGCCAGGGGCTCGGCAAAGTCTGGAAGCGGGGAGGGAAAAGGAAAGACGGCCGTGGTGTACATTGACCTTTTCTCTTTTTCTTTTGGGGATTTCATGACTTTGCTGCAAAACTTTATTTTTTATATATATATATATATATATGTAGACACTGGTATCCATTAAAAAACTGGGCACAGCTTTTAAAAATCGGAGCACATTTATATTTCAGCAAAAATGGAGAAGCTTTGTGACAAAGGGAATACAAGGCTATAGGTACAATAGATGCCCCATGCATATAAAAACCTAGTCACAAACTGAGATTTCCTCTCTTTAAATCCATAACTGTTTGTGTGATACTGGAGACAGACGAGTTTGAGCACAAATGTTATGTAGCTATACTGAGTCCACACAACTTGTGTGCGACATAAGTAAACGTAAAATTGTGGTTACTGAAAAATAGGTCACGATATAAATACGCTTACACATGCTCACACACGGTAGCGTGTAAATAAGGTGACGCACACACTTAAAAATGTACAGACCAATGGACCATAAGGGCATGCAATCCACACACGCATACACACACACACACATGCAGTGACAGGTGATGTAATTGCCTGTGAAATGGCACGGTAAAAATTATTATGCATCCGTTAACCACTATTATTATGATTAACTTTCTGGAAAGTTACAGACTAACAATGGCTAATAAATAAGGAATGAGAAACCTTTGCACATGTTGTTTAACTTATCCGTATCCTTTGTCTCACAACGGAATTTTCTGCACATACTTGAACTGAAAGCTCACACTGTGTGAGAGGAAAGGTCTGTTTAAATTAGAGTTCATCCACCCTCATACAGTCCATGCGTAGCTATATAACGATGAGATGGGGAGTACAGTGACTAGGACCATGACTACTACAGACATGACTTTGCCTTCACGGTGAAGGCAGCCAGTGGAGTGTGGTGGAGGGAAGGTAAATGAAAGGGTGGAGGTCAAATGAAAAGGTTACCCCTCTACTTACCGTCCTGTTGACTACCGGCTGCGTTATCGGTTTCTGCTACAAATCAAAATGAACGCCATGTGTCCTCGTGTGATTATTGCCACAGTCGGGTTCCGCGGTTTTGTGTCCATTTGTTTGTGCGCACGACGATGTGTGACGTGACGCGAGACAAATATGTTTATTGCCTGGTTGGTTTGGTTTTCATGAATGCTGCAGTACGGGAGACGTTTGGGCTGTAAATGACCCATTAAGTGGTGCAAATATACCAGTGCGTATAGAGCTAACCACCAGAATGAACTGACAGCAGCCTCGGGGTGGGAGGCCGTTCCCCGACAACATCGACGCTGTTGTCGGGGAACGGTTGAGACAAATGAGACGAGGTATGTCAAACGCACACACTCCCGCGCTCTCCGCGGAGGTGAGGAGCCTCACACGTCCACACAAAAAAACTGCTTTCCAAACGGAATACACGCACGCGCACACACACACACACGCGCGGCTTCTAAACTCAAGAGGTCGGGAACATGCCGGGCCTGTGCATCCAACTGTCCATCGGGTCCTTACCAGGCTCCTCCATGTGGGCTATGATCCAGTTGAAGGCCATCTCAGGACCCATGTTGCCTGTGTAGTACACCGCCTTCCGGCAGGCCTCCAGTGGGAAGCCCATCTCCGCCAGCTGCATGGCCGCCGCCTCGTCTATTTCTGGAGCTAAGGACCATCCAGAGAAAACAAATACACCATAAACACACACGTACAGTAGGCGAATCCAAATCGAGTGGCCTATTTTGTTTTGCCGTATCGGTCTGCGGTGGTCCTCTCTTTGGGCCTCATTAAAAACAGGACAGGAGAAGAACTGCCAGGGGAGAGGTTTAGTGAGGGATTCTTTTTTTTTTTCCTTCACCAAACAGAAGTCGAAAAGATTGATAACAGCCCCAATCCACTCCTCTGAGCAAACTTTTTGGCCAGGTTTTGTGGGGCTAGCTCAGCAGCTGCATATGTTTGCATCATCAGACTTTTCCTCCGCAGCATTTGTCATTAGTCACTGTAACCTAGAATAATGTGTTTCGTGGTTGTACATCTATAGAAATTGGTTACATGTACAAATGTAAGATCGGGTACAGGAGAAACGGCATACTTACAGTCCAGGGAGTTCATGGAGTTATCTGAAAGTAGAGCAAAGAAAGGGTGTCTTTCAATGGCAAAAGAGTGACAAGCTTAGGCCCTTCTGGCTTGTGATTCATTACAATTGGGTTTCGCCTCACTGAACCAAGGAGAGAATAATAAGCAAATTCAATTCAGAGGGAAAAACAGGTTTGGTCTAACAATCGAACGTAAGCCAAACAATTTTTCATCCATAACATAATCACTATACATTGGGTCAGTGAGACACATTTTCCCCTCCCTACATTGCTTTGCAGAAAGCACTGACAGACGCGACTGAGGAATCATTTGTAACGTTGTTTTTTCTACGGCACCAAGGTCTACTCAATCAATACCCAATTTTAAAATAAAGAAATAGCTAATTATTGGGAAATGATGCATTTCCAGAAACATGGGGAAAACTATTTGCTTGATTAACAGAAATCCTTTGGAGGTCCTTGTTATTCGGAAAACAAAACTAAGTTGACCATGGCATAATCTATCACATGTATTTGAGGCCACTTGGCAATGCATTTTTTTATCTAGGATTTATGAGGCTTATCATACGAGTGCTATATAAATCACGTGTATTGAACACAACCATGGTCTCTTGTTGCCCTCTCATTTTAGAGCTGTGATTTACAATCAATAGAAGTGACTCCCCCTCTCCTTACATGCTGTGCCGTCCGGAGGAACGTAAATTGCATGTTACACTGTTAAAATGCTGTTACCTTGTCAGAGAAATCGGATAGAATAAGGGTTTTGACAATGACTTGCACACTTAGGTAAAAGTACCTAATTGTTGCGAGGTTATTCAAACATTGGTTAATTTGTATTCACTTCACGGATAAGAAAGGTTACTAAATGATGGTTAAGCTACCTGAACAACGTCATTTCAAGAAAGCAGCAAATGCCTAATATAGAATTCTTTCAGATGGTAACATCTATTCTGAGTGCCTGAATGTCTTAGACCATGTCTAGCGCCTAAAATATTTAGGGGCACATAGAGGAAGTGATTTAGCTTGATTCTCCAACAACAACAGACTCAAAAGGAAGAAAAGTCGTTTCAATTAGAATATCGTTTGGACAAATCAGAGAAGGAGAAAAAGAAACTAGTAGATAGTTAGAATGACTATGTAAGCAGCTAAGTCCACCACATCACTCAATCTTAACGCCAATGGAAGACATGTCCTTCCATGTCACATTGTACTTCATGCAACATGATTGCGATTCATTTGATGTATTTACTTTCATTACTTGCTTTTATTATGGCAAGAGGTCTCTTTGAGACACCAATCTCTTTTTGAGGGAGACCTGCTCAGACTTAATGAAAGCAAAATAATTCAAACAGAGGCCTGCAACCATGCCTTTAAACTGGCCTAAAGGCACTCGTGTATCCAATTGTAAGTCACTCTCGAGATTGTTCCAGGAAAGAGGTCAGAAAAAAAGGTCATTGGAATATCTAGATGCTGATTTTCCTAATCCTTATGCAACCAAAATGACCTTGAGACAAACCCACGCCTGGTAATCTGTCAAAAGTGCATGAGAGAGATAAAAGAACAAGGCGTGATGTGATGAACAGAACCATAAAGAAGTCCGTACTACATGACTCAAGAGGGCAGTCATGTACCGAAAGGGTAGCTCGAGCAACACCGTGACAGTCTGTCAAATGTTTTCAAAAGTGGCGTCAGTATTCTCGTAAATAATGTCTAAATTATTAGAAATGTCAAGTTCAACTCAACGAAAGACTCGTAAATGCAATGCCAAGAAAGAGATTGGTCCACCTTGGTAGCAAAAGGCATACATTAGGGTCATTAGCATACAGGTCCAGGTCACAACTTTGAACAGATAAATCAATACCAGCGATAGAAAGAGTGAAGTTGGGCCTAGAATCGATCCCTGTGGGACACCCTTTGTTGTTGTTTAAAGAATTCTGTTTAATCCTTTGATGAATGCATAGTCAGATCTGTTTCCGGCACTCTGGTCAGTTTGAACGCATTGGCTCATAGTTTCTTCTTCTCAATTGAATAAAAAAAGATACATGTTTTGCTAGGCTGTTTGTAGGTAGATGTAAGATTAATATAAGAATGTCTAACTAAGTTCTCTTGGCTTTCAACATGTAAAATGTGGAAAGTTGTTGAAAGTAAAACAAAGATTAGCTGGCTGTTAATGGGATTATTCACTAAATCGATTGGACGGGGCGAGAAAGAGGCACAGGTGGCTGGTTGGTCACTGTCAATAAAAACATGATTTATTTTCAGTAAGCAGCTTTCTGATTTGTATCTGTAATGAGGGCTTGATCTACACTGACTGTTGGGTCAGCAAGTAGTAGTGACAAGATTCCATCATTCAAAAGTGTGACGTTTTCCAGAATCTAGACAAATACCTATCAGACTTAGACACAGATGGACTTAGGTGCATGACTTAGAAGACTACTGAGCTCATTTCGGATCTCTGAGGTTACCTCTGGTGTCTTCCGGAAGGACGATGGGTGGCGTGAGGTCCGGGAGCTCCTCCTCTCCTGACTGCAGACCTGTGGCGCGGAGTCTGGACAGATCCAGGAAGTCTGGGACTTCAATGCCCAGGTCTGAGGAGACATGTGCTCGTGTTACAAGACAGGCAAAAAGATTTGAGGAGAGGGAAGAAAAAAACTTTTACAGATTAGCTAGGATAAACTCAAATGTAAATCTGATCCCGTCACTGGGTGGGTCATGAGAAACAGTGAAATGACAGAGGGTGTTCTGGACAGGATTGGAAAGGTTATAGACCAAGACTTGGTCTTTGGAACTTCGAAAAGTAATGTGTACTGTCTGTGACTATGCAAGCGGCCATGCAAAATGCATAAAGAATCGCCAGAAAACTTCAAAAGAATCACAAGGTGAGACCTTAAGATGTTTTTACTTTTACTAGCACAAACTTTGACCAATGACTTTGGCAATTTTGCTTCATACTGTTGACAAAGTTGAAACAAGTGTTTGAAGTGCAAACGGAAGCAATGACCTACTTTGTATCCCATTTCTCATAAATAGTTAACCTTCCTCAGCGCTTTTTGGGAAAGTTTTAAGTCAACTCAGGTGAGGTAATGCACCCAATCTGTCTGAATTCTTGCTGGATTTCAGTACCTCAGTGAATCTCAGTGTCATACTGTCCTCTGCTGGACAGTCACAGAATTGATTGAATGTCATCCCAAATTGTCAGTGAAAATAACCTTGTTTCTGCACTAAATGCAAGAAGCACATCTATATAAAATAGCATTGACATCCTTCATATTCTATTAATTCTATAGTATTTAAGAGACAAAACTGTGTGTTTATTAAATGCTTTCTCACCTAGCTTCTTTGGAACCCAGTCCACGCCAAATGTGAATTTCTTAATCTGAACAACCAAATATTCTGGGAAGGAGGCAAAGCGGGAGGTCCTGGAACGAGATGGGGGACAATTTCAGGCAGGGTGAAAACGAAGGAGGACAGAAAGAAGACAGGCGAACGCCGCCGTCGCAGTTTGGAACGTAACGGGTGGCAGCAGAACATCGCCGCCTTGGGTTGGCCTCGGGACTTAGAATGTTCCTCACTTGACTCCCGCTGACTTGGCCTGCAGCGCGGAGCTCCAGAAGTCGGGGACGTTGTCGGGCTCTGTGAAGGCCTGCAGGCAGGCTGTGAAGGGAACACGGGCCCTCACAGGCTCTGGAGGCAGCCGCATGTTCTCCTCTGCATCCTTCCGCTTGGCCTCATACGCTATTAGCTCTTCTGCGAGACCCAAATATTAACATGTACAAACAACACACAACACACATAGTACATAATCAAGCAAGAAAGACCATACTTTCCCAAATACAAGGCCAAAGGTCTGTTTCACTATAACAACAAAAAAAATATGATAGAATTTGTAAGAGAAAACACTGACAATGCTAATTTGATGACCTAAAAAAGCTGTTTGAGAACCTAGACGACCTTTACTGTAGACTAACAGTAGACTAAAACAAAGCCCTAAGCACATGAAATACAATTATAGGCCAGACCAAGACATGTCAAATATGACAAACCGCTCCTAGTCTCAAGTCGTCTCATTAAAATCCCTCGCGCTTTCTGCGGCATCAAAAACACATCCCCTCTCTCGCTCCCCTAAGCTCATCGATTTTGAGCTCCCAAAGGAATCCCCGGTGCCCTTTCACGGGGAGCTCCTGCTGAGGTTCCCCCTGTGGCAGTGCCAGCTGTGCCCGCAGCTCAGGGCACAGCTGGCCCTCCCCCCTCACCTCTGTTGGTGGCTGCCTCGATGGGCACGGGGAGCTGCATGAGGTAGTCCACCCTCTGGGAGTAGCGCACCCTCCGCGACTGGCAGCACTGCACGCGCTCCTCCACCAGGAAGCGGAACACGTCGCTGGGGTTCTCTGAGCCCGAAGAGTTCCTCTGGAGGGGGGGGGGGGGGGGGGGGGGGAGGTGGAGAGAACGATGGGGGGGCAGGGGACAGGAGGGAGGGAGAGAGATTGGCGAGGGAGAGGTAGTGGGGAGGGGGGTAAAGGGAAGGGGAGAGATGCAGGTGAGGAAAGGGGGGGGGGGTCGGGCAAGAGAACGACAGAGAAAGAGACAGAGAAAGAGAAATTGAACAGGAGAGAGGTCAATAAGCTCAATCAGTGGCCAGGGGCCAGCGGTCATTGGGTCCAAGTGTTTCAAGTGTTCCAAGTGTTTATTTGAGGCTAATGGCTCTGTGATGAACTGGCCAGTCTTGTATGGAGTGTTGATACTGCAGTCTCTATTCTAAGAAGCTACAGAAATACACAATATATAATTTTACTTCTAACTGGCCGAGTTTAAAGTTGCTATTGGGTTGCTATGACGTCGGCAGTCTCTCTGTCTGACTAGTTCACTTCTAGTCGGGTAGTACATGCTCATGATTAAATCAGGGCCCCTTTTCAATTGGATCTTTGTGAAGTTATTTGTGCACTACTGGGAAAATACCTTTACATGGCGCCTGTTGCCTAAAATAAGGTAAAGTTATAAAACAAATGAGATTTTAAGTAGCCTAATTATCCAGGGTAAATAAACAGGCCTGTAGTGAGTAGCCAGTGTTTGTTGTCCTGTTTCGAGGACAGGGGAGGTGTGAGGTTTAAGTATGGTCCCTGTGGCTGGGGCAAAATATGAAGCATTGGTTAGCCTGTGAAACAGATAGGGGCTGGTCTAAATTTAACCTTGTTGAGAAAGTCACTTCGGACCACAAGTTGTTTGCCAGGACTGTCTGAGGGCTGTTTCATAAAAAAATAAAATGAAAAATGACTCCCTTCTCACTGCTTCTTCTCCACTCCCACCCCCCTCTTGTCACAAGGCCCGGTGGCCAGACTGCCAAAAGTGCAATAAATATCAGAGTTCACTAATATTTTGGTTTCATTTTCTATAATTTCTTTAATTTTAAATGTCTATATGGTTTTATATATTGATCTGGCTTTTCCAGAGAGTTGAAAAGGCACCTGAGTGCAAATCATGAGGTCACAGGTTAAACCCCCCCCCCCCCCATACTGTACATCACTTTGGATAAAACTGTCTCTTAAATTAACACATTATACATTTTTCCAGCTCCCCACTGCGATCCAGTCTCTCTACTCACCTCCACCTGGTTGATGATATGCAGGAAGAACTCTTGGGCATCCTGTTGTCTGTTGGAGGAGAACTCTGGGTGGCCCTTGCTGACCAAGGCTTTAAACATCCTGGGAGAGACTCCTTTCTGCTGATGCTGGAAGGAGAACAAGGAGTTACACACACACACACACAAAGACAAGACACCAAATCATCAGCAAACATGGCAGATACTCATGCCATCAGATTTAACCCCGGGCATCCACTTACGGAGAAAGTGCCCACGGATCAACAAACACAAACAACAACAAACAGGTATGCCGGAAGCTTCTCCCTTTTCCTCCGACAAAACAAGCAGACAATCTGCAGGTTACCTCAGGGGTCTTTACACTGGCGGTATTTGGAAAATCTAATTTGCCAACCAGTGTTACTGGAGAGCATAGAGTCTTTGCTGGAATACTTGACAGCTGGATGTCGACCAATGGATGAGCCTCACCAGCAACGACGCAAAACTGCTTATGTTCAAGCAGTTGGTGTATTAAGCAGCTAGATGTCTAGGCAGAGAGAGATGCCAAATGTAACTACACTTTAGGAAAATACATTTTAATGATACTTAAGCGTGTAGCGCTCACAAACTATACTATACTTTGAAGCATGGCCGCAAAACATTGCTGAATATCATTCCACCATCCCCCAGCCTATAATGCAATGGCGTTTCAGCCAGCTGTCTGTGTGTGTCCAAACCTGTCTGTACCCTCAGAGAGGAAATGCAGGACCTCTGGCCAAGCCTATCATTTACTGGAGCTAATAAGGGCTAACAGGAAGTTAGGGGCCTGCAGATATACGTGTGGTCGTGTCCCAATAGGCTTTTGTAGCTTCCTTCTCACTGTCTCAATGAAGCACTGGGACAGAGAGCTGTCAAAGGCCAAAGCCATGTTGATCTCTACAAACAAAAACTCTGTGAGGTGGTATTATATGAGCCAAAGGCGAAAAAAAGAAAGTGTAATAAAGATCAAATCATTTCATTTCAGCTACAGTGAATAGTACAGGACATTTAACATGTATTCATTTAATCTATAGGTTAACAGAAATAGGAAGCCTTTTTAACTTTGGGACACTCAATATAATTTCAGTAACAAGCATGAAAATCCTGTTTCATCCAAATAAACCAATCCGCTATTAAGACCTTGATTACCAAGTGTGGTCACAGAGGAATTTGAGTTGTTCCCTGGGGACTGTGGCAACAATCTATTTTAGGCACAATGCTAAAGGTCACAGCACAATTAAATCTGACATTGTGTCTCCAAACCTGTAGGCATCATCTTATGGCGGAGTTTAAAACCAACTGACAACTTCAAAAAATATTAATTTATGGGAGTTTCAGCACCCAATGGATCCTCTATCAGAAAGCTACAAACAGACTCAGATTCTCAGTGGTCAAACACTACAAATGTTAACTGACAACCACAAACTGTGAAGGTTTTGCATCCATTACCAGTATGTACTTGCATGCTAACATTACATTACAACATTACAAATCAAAATACCGTGCTGGACATACCCAGTCTAATACCTTGTGTTCTTCTTTCATCACCTGTTCAATGAGTTCAGATTTCATGGGTGGTTTGGAGAACAGGCCTGAAAGCAGCCCGTGGCCCAGTTTGGCCCTGTGAGACAAATCAAAACAAACCTATTATCACCTCAGCTTCACACCGGATGGTACAGGAAGTTAAAGACCACGTTAAGTCAGCTGACTCTGTATTTGAATCCCTGTGAGTTGATGTTTACATGACTTTCTGAACCATCTTTTAATAGTCAAGTTAAAGTTAAGTCAAGTTTCTGAAGAAAATAAAATACATTTACAAATATGGGGGGGGGGGGGGGGTATTGAGCCATAATTTAAACACATCTGTTAAACATCAATCGCACATGCATGCACTTTGTAGCTGGCTCGAGTTCGAAACAACATCCTGATTTAGCATGACAACCTGCACCAAATAATAAACAATGTTAAGGTCACGATCACATGATCATGAGCCCTTCTCAACATTTTGTGTCTCAATGACCAATATTCATTACCTGCCCAGAGACCTTCTCATGTATCATTTTGGCCAGTGTGTGCGTGTGTGTCAGTGTGTGCTTGTATGTTTGTATGTGTGTTTATGGTTCTGAGCATGCCTATCGGTGTATGCAAGTAGCACTTCTCTTCATGGTACACGTTATAATCATGTCATGTCATTGTAAAATAATGCATTATAAATGTATGAAGTACTTGCAACACAGCAGCTTTTTTTAGATTGCTAGTTGTGATAGATTTTGTACAAATTCTTCACCACACCAGGACGAAGTCATGACAGACTTAATTAATGTGCTTAATCAAGACTAGTTGATCAGATAACAGTTGGCGTGAAGTTGCTGAGTGAAGCTCACTTAGCGAATCGATGAAAACCATCCCATGTTCTCATGGGATGGGGATCGTTAGAGACACTTGATGTTATGCAATACGGCGATTATTTACATTTGTGTGGCAAAGTCCTGTGTTGGGTCAAGAGGTGAATAGTCGTATATCCTCTGTAGATTTCCAACGTACCTACAAATGCAGAGATGTCAAACTTTAGTCATGTGTTGATTTCAAACACTGAATTTCTGTGTTTTATAATCACATTCATTAAAAAGGTATAGACACATTTTATCATCCCAGTCTCCCATTTCAAAACATGCCTCCATGCCTCACACTGCCCAACCCCAGTGCATCGTGGGAACCAGGTACTCACGCTCTCTGGAACTCGGGGATGCTAAAGAGGACCTGCATGACCGTGCTGAGGTAGCAGCTGTTTCCCAGGTTCTTGAAGCCGGTGTAACCTGAACCATACACGGCCTTCAGCTTCATCCCCGACTCCTGAATCACCTCCCACTCGCTCACACGTGGCCGCACGTTGGTGTCTGTGTGGTGGCCGTTCTCTGGCTGAGAGAGAGAGAGAGAGAGAGAGAGAGAGAGAGAGAGAGAGAGAGAGAGAGAGAGAGAGAGAGAGAGAGAGAGAGAGAGAGAGAGAGAGAGAGTGAGAGTGTATGTGTGTGCGAGAAAGAGAGAAAGAGTGAGTGAGTGAGTGAGTGAGCGAGAGTCAGAGACAGAAAGGTTTGCACAGTGTCAAAGATCAAAGATACCCCAGAATGAATAGGGCATAGGACAATGGGTCCTCTTCATACACTGATTGAGTGGAAATCAACATACCCGTTGCATCTGTAGCATGTCTATGCCGAAGTGTGACAAGTGTTCTGATATGTGTGGGTCCAGCACTGCCTCTTCTTCGTCAAAAGAGTAAATATCTGAGTAAAACCAAGGCAAAACAAAAGATAAGAAGGATAATTACAATTTAACTCACACAAATGAGCGCCGGCTTAATATGCTGTGTAGTCTCTTCAATATGCAAACACCCACCTTCCCCTCACTAAAAAAACAATACTTTAGCATTCAAACGGTTACAGGTACCCCAAACCAGCTAGCCCCTGTTCCGCCCAATTACCTGCCCCATCGGGGGTAATGGTGTGCAGTTTAACCGCGAGAGGGAAGTTGGTTTCTCGGTAGTGCTCCAGGGCATGGCCGTTCCCGCCACTCCCGTCGAAGAACCATTTCCCACAGAGCACCACTCCGTCCGTCAGGTTCAGCCACAGGTTCTCCCTCAGCTCACATTTCTGACACTTCCATCCACTGACCGGACAGAAGGAAGGAAAGAAGGGACGAAAAGTCCTGAGTGTGCTTTATTTTTTAGAAAACATTTACCCGCACAAAGACTATTTATTATAGGTTACAAGGGGGGGAAATAACTATGCATACAGTATTGTTTGTAAATGGTATGGCTATATTAACTTGGTGACAGCAGTGTCGCAAACAGCTTAGCTTGTGCTTGCTGTGTGTGACTGAGCACCGCCAAACACTGGAGCAGCTGTACATGTGCATCTGTCTGGGCTGCTGCCTGCTCGGAGCTATAATTGACCGGTTAACCTTCAGAATTATTCAGAATTATCGCCATAGCCGCCACATTTACTTCTTATCTCATTTTGCTGGCCTTCGCAGATAAAGCGTCATACTATGTCAAATTCAATGAATCCTTCATTTTTATTTTTTTGTCTCCCACCGTCCATCGTAGATTGGTGTGTGCAGCACATTCTCAAATACCTCTTTTCTGAACCGTTACAACTTGTGGTAACACATTTTAACAGTTGATAATCGAATAGCAAAGAACTCATAGAGAGCTATGGAAAAGACCCGGAATTCGAGGCGAGACACGTTCGAAAACCCAACTGGAGGTGGAAAAGTCTGCTCTACTGTTAAGTGATCGGGGTCCGGTGTTGCCTGGTTACCTGGGCGGGATCCTCACTCCGTTGTCCAGCTGTCGGAGACTCCTGGCATGTTTGGACACCTGGATCTCCTCCTCCCAGGAGTCGGGCTCCTGCTTCTTGTAGGCCGAGGCGGCGTTGAGCACAGCGTCGCACGCTATTGTCACCTGGGAGTCAAGAGGGACAAAAGGGCCAAGGGTCTGGTGAAGGAAGGATGTGTCGGACTGTGGGGCTGGGAGAGGTCTGTGTCTGTGTGGCAGACAAGAAGCTGAATGGATGACAGGAGGTATCCATTTGTAGGGCGTTTATATGAGCATCATGTCAGTTCATCTTTACGTGACAAGACTTAACACTCACTGAGAAATAGGGGAGTTGCAAAGAGGGAATGCAGAGTCCGTAAAGTCGATACATGCAACAGCAAACAACAAACACAAGGCAGGGAACCAACACACACGCTACGCACACAAAAGAAAAACCACACGCTGCACTAAAAGATATCACTACACTAGAGAAGCCAAATAGTATCACGTGACTCTACCTTCATCATGCCTAGCAAACACACACACACACACCACACACACACACACATACACAAACAAAAACAGCATGCGCACACACTCACTAACCAGTGCAGGCAACTCCTCAATATTTGGTAAGGGGATCTCGTAGTGGTCTGGGAATATAACAAGCTTGGCTTCGTCTTCATACTCATAATGGTCTCCGTTAAAATCACGATTAAGCTCTAAATCTTTGAGAGAGAAAGCAGACGTTACCGTGAGACAGTGACTGATGAGCGCAGCCTTAATACTGGCGGTTGTGGAGGTTGATTGGTCTGTTTCATATACTTGAGCTTTCCGACGCCAAGTGTTGAGTAGAACATACTGTACACCACATAACCGAAGGCTAATAATAATGTTAAGTGTTATGATGATTATTTTTTGCAGAACCTCTTACTTCCCGTATTGATTTGCTATACACTGATCAACGTAATGTATCTAAAAAAAGGCTGTTAGCTTGTTAGTTGTAGGGCAGCTTTGCACCCTTAAAATGAAACAATTGTGATATGTGGGTATAGTTTTTTGGTTTGAATAGGAAAAGCTTGTCTTAACACGTGTCGGCTGTGTGAATTTCTCAAAGTCCTTTGGGTACCAGGCTCATTACAAACGGATCATTCTGGGATGATTCCCAAAAGGTTTTTGCTTAGAAAGCCAGTAACATGGAGCCAATAACGTCATCCAATCAGGGCTACGGCTCATTAATATGAACGATGGAGGCATACCACCTCTGGAAAAGGACTAAAAAAACATAAATAAATACAACTTTATATAATTAATTTTACTTAAAAAGATGGGTTTCATAGACCTTTGGAATAAAATAAAAAAGTTTAAAAAAGTCTAAATATGGTGCCTTTTAACATATGTTTGATAAACTGGGCTAATAGTGAAGATAATGGTGACAGGTGATGTCATGAGTGTTCGCAGTGTTTAAAGCGTTTGTCTAACATTCCCACTTTGTATCTTTTATTGTTCTCAGATGGTCCAGAGGAGAGCACCCATCCAATCCCCACTGAACCCTATCTAGCTGCTCTCTGATGTTCAGCTTATGCCTGTCGCCTTTAGCTCCATGATGACGTCTGTGTGGTTGGGGCTAGCTTGTTGATAAGATCATCACTCTGTTATGGAAATGCCAAAGCACTGCGTAGTCCTCTGGTTCCAGTTGTGTCAAAACCCTGATGGGTGGGGTTGGGGGGGGGGGGGGTGGAGGGGGGGGGCTGTCCTGTTGACAACAAGCTAGAACCATCCAGTCCCAACAGAATGGGGTCAGACCTGTTAAGATACTTAGTCATGTCATAACCGCAACAGACAAATTGTTGTACAGTGGAGCGTACTGAGTAGCCTAGCACCCATGTACAGTAGTGGCGGAGGAGGGCTTAATGGAAAGGGAGGTGGTTCTAGGGGCACAACGAAAGATAGATGGGGACAGTAGTAGGTTGTTAGAACGCCAGTCTGGAAGGGTTAGAGACACCTGAGAGTCTCTCCCGCCCGTGTCATGGCAGCCAGTGGCAAAAGCATGTCATCTGAGGGTGATGGGGGACGGCAGCTGAAGACGACCAAGTGACAGGCCGACAGGGCGGCCCACTGTAAACCAACCCTCCTATCAGTACTCTAGGCTGGGCATGTGGCACTTTGGATTTAGAACGGTTACTAACAGCAATACAAATAAATGAGCTAAATTTAGGACACATGGCAAGAAAGGACTTGGGGGCGGGGCGGGGGTAACATGGGGATATGTCGCTTTCAGCATAGAGTGACTAGGAAGTTGGTGTATGTCTGCTGCGATGCATTTAATTATAATTATTAAGACTACGATGAAAGTATTGGTTATTTTAACCCCCGAATCACATATTTGGTGCCAAAAAGAAATGTTCCTCCAGTAGAAAAAAGTGTTGACCGACTGCTGCTTGTTTCTGTTTCACTTTATCTTTTTTTTCCCCAAATGATAACTTGCTTATTTTTTTAAGCAAGTACAAGGGCTTTTTTAACAATACTGGGCTGTGGAAGAATATTTGAGTTTCCATTTAGGTATAAATCTATACCTGTTCCGTGTAAGAGGCTATTCAGTATCCACTACAGAGATAGTAATAAGTCCTTTGTGAGGCTTACCTAGAAACACTTTGCCATTTCTTCTTCTGGGAATAGCACCACCTGCGGCACCTGTGGGTTTCTGTAAGGAACATGAGTAAAAATAGGGTTGATATATGTGGTAAAACATACATTTCCTTTTAAGAAATCCCTTTTAGGTTCTCGTATAAATGAAATAAACATTTGAAAATCAGACATAAATGTTTTATATTTTTCACATAAATTAAAATTAGAATATAAAAGCCCGATTGCAGAATTTCACATTGATCAAATTTCCCTGCCCTTCAGAGCCAGCTGCAATGGAAATGTTTCAAGTAATATGTGTCAAGTAATATGGTGGGGAAACCCCCTAGTGTGGCCTTGTGACACAGATGACTGCTGTGTAGCATCACATGTCTGCAGAGACATATCAAAATGCACACAGTGCAGATTCACCTGTCAAAAAACTGCCAATTCTATCCATCCTAAATCATACAAGAGCATGACCGCAGAGGATGTGAAAGATCAATCAGTAATCGTACTACTATTACAAATACGCCCCCAAATGGTGGCAAACTCATTTTGTAATGACTGTAGTACTTATTGAATCCCTGGGATCCAGTCCTAATCAGGCAGAGGCCCATCTATTGTGCAATGGGTGGGATGGCGGACAGGAACACGGAACAGGCCAAGAGAGAATGCTGACACACTCTGGGAGCGAGAGGGCTCATGGGAAAACAGCAGACACAGGAGCCGGGAGAATGTGGCCAGCTGTTTCTGGTAGGATCCAGGCATGGAAATAGAAACACTTAGGGGCGGGTGGGGGGGGGGGGGGGGGTGATGTTGTGGGTGATGGTGGCTTTGTTTTACTAATGGGATTGATTCCTGTCTATATGAAGATAAATATGCATGTATAGGCCAACATCAGAACAAGCGGTTCTGGTTCTAATCACTTCCCAAATCTTGACAACTTGTTTGATAGATTTGGCAAAAACTCTAAATCTATATAAAAGCTAAGTTACAGTTAACTATTGCCAAAAGAGTTAATATCTTGATTAGTCTTGATTGACAATGAACCAAATTTACTTGAAGTAGTCACTTGATATTTAATGTGCAGTAACAGTAAGCCATTGACAAGAACAAAGATTTTGAACAATGTTGTAACTGAAGAATTTACATGTCGGCACATTTCATTGGAGTTTGTATCAGGCCACACGGGACAACAAAGACCAATAAATCAGAAAAAAAGGTTATGGGTGAAAATGCCTATTCACAATCAAAGCAACTGTCATTAAAGGCCTTAACCTACAATCTAGCGTCTGTTACATCTTTGTTATTTGTATAATATTTGAAGAAACTAAATAACAATAAAGGGGAGTAAGAAATGATAGGCGTCAATATAAAAAAATCCATGGGTATGCAAATAATATTATCTAAGCCAATGTCAATTTAACCAATGCAAAACCTGGTGCACGACTGTGGAAACGTTTCCCCACGCAGTGTGACCCCTCACTCACCTCTTTGATGTGTCGTTTAAGGTGCATGTAAACACTCTGTCCAGTTTTGCGGTAATGTCTCTCCACATGTTCTCTTCCGAACCCCAAGAATGTGTTCATGCACACATACAGGCCCCCCTCAGACTCCTGCCGACACAAACAGAAACACACTTGGGTGAATAGCAATGGCTATCCAAACTTACAAAAGGTTTTGGGAGCACTTTTGCACATTCTGTTACATAAACTTACTCAGTGTTAGGTATGGATAATATTAACAACTTAATACTAGGTTTATCAACCAGGTTCTCTTCTCTAATACAGACTAATCATGGGCTTTGCCTGGGGGTGCCATCTTGAATGTGGTATCCATATGAACTTGCCAAAATATTACATTTAAATTTTGAGAATAGAAAGAAAACAAGAGGCTGCTGCTACTAGCGCCATATTAAAATCACATCTGTTTCATGATAGATGTCAGAAGGTAAACTGAACGATATCATAGAAGTGAGAAGACCATTATTTGTATAAAGCCATTATACATAATAATCCTTCTGTAACTTCCAATGTTTTGAAATGAAGAAGTTCTCACTACCATAAAATCTCAGATTTTTCTTCTCCTATTTGTCCCGCAAGTATTATATTTATATAACAATGGATAATTCAGATTGACATCCATACCCATCCTTACCCCACAAATGAAGACTATTATAAAAGGTGTATACACGGGATACATTCAATAGTAAATTAAGCTCTGTCCAAAACTACCAAATTCATCTGAATTGAGGGCAAAATAATCTATTACTTCTAGGATGCTGTTAAAGTCAATGGAGGATAGTGATGAACGTTTCTGGCTGTTGGCAGGAGCAACTTCTAGTACATTGCAAAACAGCCTGGTAATAGCTAATTGTCCACCAGCTGTAAAAGTAAGCGATGTGACATGTCATTTTCCAAAAACACATGCCATAACAGAGACTTGGCCTACTGGCCTACAACTTCAGTTCCAACTATGGTGCCGTTTAACGGTGGCTCTGCAGAATTACACCTCTGTCCATACTAACCTGTATCTGCTATTAGAAGTGGGCCTCATAAATATTCTGACAAACCTTTAAGTGGCTCAGAGCGACATACGAGCTTGAACAGCGCTTGGTTAAAAATAAGTCTTCAGTCTTGATGAACTCCAGACAGCTGAGTCACCTTTAAAAAATTTTTATTAGGATTTAAGATAAGTAAAGTTGTTGAGGCAAAAGTTCCTATTATGTTTGTTTAATTCAGCAGATCAATTGTTGTGTTTGAAGGTCGATTGAGGCTGCATCGAAAGTTTGATCTATAGCCATATCAAAATTACAGGGTCGAGTGGTATCGCTGGAATCAAATGTAAGGCCGTATTACAAAGTAACCTATGTTGTAAACTCTCACTGGCTAAATATGCGTGACATATTGTCAAAACTCCCCCCAAATTTCATTTCCAAACATTTTTTCCAATAGGCCACAGCATGCCTGTTATGATGAGTCAGACTGAGCACAGAAACACTCGAAAACATGGGTTTTAAACCTCAGACTCATTATCACCACTGGAAATATGTAAACGTACATTTGTTTTTGTTTTATTCTAATAAAAACACAGCCCGTGCAGGTATTTGTGGTATGAATTAGGCTACGTTATCAATACACCCCTACTAAGCCATTTAACAAAGGAAAGTCCATTCCACTAGATGTAAACAACATTAAATTATTTATTTCTCCAGACTCTCGCTCAAGGGAACGGTGGGTGGCTTTGAACCCAGTAGATCCCACCTCAAAACTGCGTAGCTTTTCACGTTAGGGCAACACACTGGATGAGTTCACAGCTTGCGACACAAACGTCTTAATTGCAAGTGGATGAGACACTTACGGGAGAATCGTAGGAAAAGGCACATTCGCTCTTGAAAACCCTGTCTCCTGTTCTGGGGACTCTGACGGTGGGCATATAGGGGACCAGCAGCTCTCCTAGGTCTGTAGCCATCTTCGCATTCCTGCTTCTCGCACCACAATGCTACGAGAGTCACCAGAGCAGGCTGTCAAAGAGATGCTGCTATTTTTAAATCATTCGGTTTCGACATTCCTCCAGCGACGGGGGATGTGACGCGAAAAACACAGCGGCTGGGAAACTGTGCATACAACAAACGCTAAAATAATTTCCCTCGAAAAAATTACTTAGCAATTAAATTTCTGTCTCTTCGAGCTAGCCAAAGATTTCGGAGCTCGAATATTCTGGTTGTATGACGCAACATGAACGATTTTATAAGAGGGGTTCCACCCACAGAATTTATAAATCCACCCATATACCCAAGGCTTACTATTATCACACATTTTTCCACTCGTTTTTTTTTTACATCATACAAATTGTAATAATGGTAATGTACACAAAAAAGGGAAAGTCATGCGTCTGTAATAAATTGCAAGGTAGCCTGACATTTCAGATAACAAATGCAGGACAGATGCATTGATCTACACGGCACGTTCTAATTGATGCCAGGTGTTCTAGACAAAGTCATTGGAGACAGTACAAGAGTTTTCAACTAATTGTGTTCAACAATATCTCAATTATTTAGAATTATTTTTTCTTTTTGATTGGTTTGTTACTGTCATAATTGAAAAAAATACAACAATTCTTAACTGATACCTCAATAAATGAGTTAAATAACAATTACATAAAAGTAAACCATTTATTTTCCTAAATTCCATTGAATTGATAATATACCTTATACTTACATCAAATTAAGGTTGTGTCTACTCAGCACTGCCATCATGTGGAAATGTACATGTGTATGAAGCAACCTTTATGAAACAAAGATGACTCAAATATTATTGTGAAGCTCATGACAAAGTGAAAACAATTCAGTTATATATATATTTATTAAAGCAATGAGGAAAAATATACACACAGTGGCATTCATCACTGTATAACGTTAACAGATGGGACTTGATACAGTAGGCGATTGGACTGGCTGGTTCAGTTGTCAGGTGTTGACTTGATGCTGTTGTCAATCAGATTCTTGTCAAGGGTCTGCATATGGAACCAGGGTCCATCTCCCTTCTCTCTCATGTGTTTACGCACCTCCAGCTCTGTACGTCTGAAAGAAGAAAAGAAAAAAAAAAAACACAGAATGAAGAAAATGTACCTTAACAATTAAGTCTAGTCCCATTGTAGCACTTGATGTCGTCATTATCTCTTTTACGTTTACCCCACAACAATACAGGTATGTGAATTCAATACATTTTGCAATATGTTGCATTTGTCATACTGTGCACCGATGCGTGTTTTTTTAAAGAGCTTACTAGACTGCCTTTCCAGTTCATTGCCTATGTGACAGAATCGATTATAGAGTCAGTCTGTCGCTCACCTCAGCTGGCCCTTCTCCTGTTCAATCTGGATTAGAGCCATCATTTTCTCATAGTCTTTTGCCGGGGAGTCATAGAAGGTCTGTGAAATCCACCTGGTGATGGGGTGCTGCAGAGAAACATACAGTGACGAGGTCACCATCAAGCACAAGAAGCTCGTTCTCGTGACAACATGTTTAGCAATGAGCATGTTCATTAATCATCAAAATCATCCAATTCTTAAATGATACACAGTCACAATCAAACAGGGCATTTCACATGCTTGTCTAAAGGTGAAGGTGTGTTAGTTGTGGTAGCGAGGACACTACCTTGTAATACTCCCAATATTCGGGTTCATAGCCCTCTGGAATCTCCGCCAGCTCAGCCTCACCTAAAATGTTAACACAATAAAGTTATTTTCGTATGTTCAAAATAATGCTGACATGACCAAGATCAAACAAGTGTACCATACTGAAATCAAACATTTTATCAATAGTTAGAAACAAATCAATGAGACTTACCAACAAACACATTCACAGATGTGACAATGATAACCATCGGAATTCCAGTCAACAAGATGTAGAATTGCTAAAAGGAGAAAACTTATCATGTTAAAAGGACTTCTGATGTGTACCTGTCATAAGTTCTGAAACTGCAGTTGTCTTGTCATCAAAACGGCAGACGCGTATGTCAATGTAAAAATAACCCTAACATAATTGTTTTTTAACTTTCATGATATCAAACACCTACCAATAGGCGCAGAAACCTCCTGTCATAAAATTCGGTGGGTTTGATGATGAACATTTGCTTTCCATGGCCACCCCAGCGAATTGCCACTGAAAGTTCAAAAGGATAAGGTGTTCAGCAAAACACTGCAACACATACTGAACCACACATTGAGACTTGTAGCGCCAGTAAAATCATCTTGTATTTTTAAACTGTGTTACTTGGTATTGGTAACCTGTTCTTTTTGATTTCCTATTCCTATTTCCTGTTCTTGCCTGCAGCAACGCTGCAATTTCTGCTTGAGAATCAAGTACCTACTGCTACTACTGCTGAAACAGTGCCACAGTCAACACACATTATTGGCAAGTGTAGGCTACTACACTTAAGACTGCTTAAAACAAAGCTGACCCACTACAACAAAGCAAAAGGTGGTTTTCACTTATAGAAGTGAGCAAATCAAACACATTATAACTATACAGAAATATAGATAGTGATATGCAACACAACGTCAATCGACAACAATTGCATGTGTTGTCAGGTAGCTACTAACCAATTCACCTTTTTAACTTGTCTTGACTTTGTTGATGGTGTTTTGTTGGTCAATCTCTCATACAGTAGCTACTACTTGCTAATCGCTAGAATTGACATGAGACGGCTGCATTACATATTATGTAACTGTCACTATTTGTGATTGCTAGCTAGTTAGCGGTGCTGATGGAAATCTAGATGAGGACGTTAGCTTCTCAACCTCCCCTTGGACGTTAGTTAGCCTAGCTAGCTAGCTTGCTAGCCATGGCTAACGAGGCTTAGCCACAAGGTCACAGCGGGATATAGCCATTCTTTTGAAATTACAAATTAATTGGTGAACTCCTAAAACACCTTTTACCTTTATCTGTGCGTGGGATTGTCCTTGTGAGCAAATTAGCCGCAGTATTTCCTGATTTTAAAGGACTTAGTCTGGCTGCAAACGCAGCAGCAGACCGGAGAACGCTCATGCCTACCATCACGACTGAGGGCACATAGTCTGGGAACTCGCGATTCCTTTGGTCCATGGATATTTGACGTTGAAGTCAGCCATGTTTACTAAGGGAAAGAAAATATACAATCCTCCGTTTCTTTCTCTTTTGTTGGTTCCAATAACTTTGTTGTTGTTAATTAAAAAAAAAAAAAATCTCAGGGTACAGTAGGCATTTAAAATTAATTTAATGTTATTTTATTTCTCACAATTTTTTAAATGCATGCTGGGTAAATTCAATAGGAAAGATGGCGGCGACCTCAGCAGGACGCGTTTTGACACTTTGCAAACAGTTTCAAAACGCAATCAGAATATCTACTTCTATATCACCTCAACAAGCCGCTTTCAATTTGTCAAAATCGCAGTCTTATCTAAACAGGTAAGCACAAACAAAAACGTAATTTACGTCTAATTTGCGTAGCTAACGTAAAGAGGCAGCAGGGGATGATCTCACTGGGCTTCCATTATCTCAAAATAATAATTCTCTCTTTTTAGGCAAGCGTCTTCACTTGTGGGCTTAACATGGCACTGTCAAATCGGCAACCGAGGTCAGTGTCGACCCCTGCACACTACTGTCAGCAGAAGAGGGCTGGATGAGTTTTTCGACGTACCCGAGAACTGGGGACAATCCACGGTGAAGTCTGGTAAGCATTGCTTTTGAACCAAATGTTACCAGGATGGAGGATTCTATTGTCTAACCCAGGAGTGTTCAATCATGGTCCTCGATAACCCCTGTCCTGCATGTTTTAGATGTTTCCCTGCTCCAGCACACCTGATTCAAATGAATGGGCCATACGGTTACTGAAGAGTTTTTGTATGTTGTATTGATATCAGGTGCTCCATGGACAGCAAAGCATCTGAGGGCAAAAAGTAACGAAGACCTACACAAACTATGGTAGGGAATGGAAGGGTCACACTATGAACTACAGAAATGGCATTGATGCCCTCAAGGGAATGTGTACATACTAGGCCACGTTCATTGAAATAATGGAACATCATCTGCTGTTTCAGGTATGTACTCCTGAAAGAGAAGAACATGTTGCTTACCGTTGAACAGGAGTCGAAACGGCAGTGCATGCAGATGCCAAGCCCTGAACGTCTAAAAAAGGTAAATGCACCAAGCTTCCTCACATTGAACATCACAGGGCATGTAGAAGGATATCTTCTTACAGCCGAACTCTCGTCTCCAGGTGGAGAGGTCTATGAAGCGACTGGACACGGTGGTGAAGGAGAGGGAAGATGCTTTGCGCATGCTGCAGACAGGGCAGGAGAGAGCCAGACCTGGAGCGTGGAGGAAGTCACTCTTTGGACATGTTTACTGGTGGGTACAGACCAACAACACTACACAACCAGTTGAGGTTGAATTACTTCAACTTCCTCTTGCTTTGACCAACAACAAAAAAACACTGGGTGTCTTTAAATGGCATGAAGCAGTGTTTTTTGTGAGGTGGTCACGTCAGTCAGAGGTCCCAATATCAAACTCAGTAAAGGACAGCCATGTGTATGAGTTATGCAGTGACATGACACATCAGTGCAAACAGTCTGTTGGACACCACCCCTCTGTAATTCAGAGCATTCAAAGTAGCCAGCTTAATGGCAAGTGGTGCTGTTTTTCTGCCTGTGGCTCTATCCAGGTACCGATTCAGAGAGCATGCCATTCCCTGGTATATGAACAAGAGGTACAAGCGAAAACGTTTCTACACACCTGGATTTGTTGTTCCCCATATAAGGTAAGAAAATAAACCGATGCATCATATTCATTTCAATCTCTCTCAATATGTGTGTGTGTGTGTGTGTGTATATATATATGTTTGAAGCACTTTAGATGCCATTGTCATCACACAAGTATCGAGCTGCCGACTTTACACCGAGTAAAGCTGGATACGCAAGTTATTCACTTTCTTTCAGGCTTCGTATTGAGAAACACCTCCGAACCAGGGTTAGGAAGGCTAACACTGAGATGAAGAAGCAAGCCCAGCTCCAGGAGAAGTTCCCCCCAATGAAGGCCCAATCATGAGATGGTGGAAACATGCCCCCCCCCTCCTTCTTTTGCTACCAAAACCAGTAAAAATGTATACCTTGTTATTTATGTCAACCCTTGACATTTGTTTTCAGGATGTGTCGTAATGCTCTAATTACTCAAGTTAGTTACTTTATTACTGCACAGATGTTAATGAATTTTAAGATTGATCATATGTACCGTTTGATCATGTATTGTTTTGTGGCATATGTTTTTCTGTATTACATCATTGTAATGGGTTTTCAGATTAAACAATTCAAAACATCACCAGTCTTGGTATTTAGGACATCATTTAACAAAAGGGAACTTTATTCTCAAAAGACAGCAAATACCCAATGATATCAACACGTGAAATTAAATACAGACAATATTTAAGTGAGTCCTTCTGACTTAGTGAATTACTGCTCATTCACCGAGTATAAAAAAAAGATCATTTGCCCAAATTGACACACTATCATTGTGTAACCTGACAATGAGCTTGATATCAAAAGAACACGTTCTGACAACATGGAGATACATTTTTTTTGTCTTCCTTTCTGTTCATAGCTATGGGGAATGCTATGAGATCTGGATTCATAATGGTTAGACGGCAAGAGAAAGTCAACGATCTCTACCTAGTCATACGAGACGGACAAGATCATTGTTATACAAAAAGAAAACGCTATAAAAACATTGACTGTACTTCGTTGTTCCTGAGTCCCAGCTAAAACGTCTCACTAGAATGCGTTCATGTCCGTGGGTTACGGAGGCAGACCTGCTTCGGTCCATCAAGGGCACTTCCTGTCCACGCACTGCTTCCCGCCCTCTTCGTACTCTTGTTTGGAGATCCACATTTGCTGGAAGGTTCCCTGACAGAGAAAAGACAACTTTAAATCATCTTTGCCTTTTATCTAACTGTAACCTGGGTGATGCGATTGTGAATTGGGGGGTATGTAAACTGCTGTTTTTATACAGTTGGTGTGACAGTGCTGTTGTCCACTCACTAGTGATGCTAGGATGGAGCCTCCTATCCAGGCACTGAACCTGCGCTCCACAGTCGTGTTGTTGGCGATCAGCTTTAGCCTCATGCTCTGGAAATAACAAAAGGGAGGCATGTTAGAAAAAAAAACAGCGCTGTAGGATAGTAACATCTACAGAACTTTCCAAGTACCACAAATGATTTCATTGACAACATTTGTGCTCTTAAGAAATGAGGTTAGCATGTCGTTTCATTGAGATAGGGGGTCTAATTAGTACTCACAGGAGGGGTCTTCTGGGAGAGCTCTCTGTTGAGGCGGTCCGTGAAGCCCTGGATCAGTGTGTTTCCTCCAGTGACCACCACACTGCCATACAGACCCTGGAATAAAAGGGAACAAATCATTAGAAGTCCTGTGGAAAGTCCAAACGAATACAGGCAGGTTTATCCTTTTTTTGGGGGAACAACATCAATTGTGTATTCTTTTCATTGTCGAATCTATTGCATTCACTGTTGAATCTATTGTATGACGTCATTAGTTTGTTTGACTGGGGGTTCGTAAATGACAGGGCAAAAATTGGCACTCACCGGCCGAATGTCGATGTCGCACATGCCCACGCTGGTGGTGACCACGTGACCCACCCCGAGCATGGTGTTGCCTGACAAGCCCTGCGAAGCATCGAAACAACACAGAGTTTTGGAAACAGCATTTTGTTTCAGAACCATGGGGGGGGGGGAAACGAATCCAATGTTATTGCCAAAAATCAAAGAACACCCTCAAATTATTTGCAAATACTTAGTGCGTGCTTGATTTCCCACCTTGGCATTGGAGGGATCGAAGAGTCCCTCTGGAATCTTCAGCCTTTCTGCGCCAAAGTCACAGTTGTAGCCGTTGGGTAGTTCGTAATGCACTGTGGGCATCTGAGCTGCCACTCTGTGAAGGGAGACAGATCACTGCTATGATGGAGCTTCATTGCACAGCCGGCATTGTGAAATTGACTGCCAGCCATGGCGAGGACGGCACTTACTGTTCATCGTAGGGGGAGTCCGACACCTGCAGCACGGAAGCTTGGAAGTCCTGGATCACCGTCTTTGGAACGGAGAAAAACCAAGCTTTATTTCAAATGAAAGGCAACGCACTCGACTAAAAACCATCAACGCGGCGATCCCCTCCCTATGCTGGCAGCGACAACGCCTGCAGTCCGGCATCTTCCGGATGTTAGCCAGCAGCCTTCTGCAAGACAAACAGGTGACAGGCCCCCCTCCCTGAGAGCGACTCGGCTGGGGCTGGAACGGTGACAAAGCGCCGATCGTGGGACACAATCTACATCTGGCCGGGGAAAAAGATCCGGATGGAGGGCGTGGCTCGCTTACATTGCACATGTAGTTGTGCCAGGAGCGGGTGACCTGAGGCAGTTTCTCCTTCTTCTTCCAGCTGGCCGGGGATCCCTCGCGGACCGCGTCCTGAAAGTACACGCACTCAGTCAGGCAGTGGGCTGTCAAGACGAGGAGGGACGGCGTGTTTGTGCGTGACGGAGGAGAGGCGCCCACATGGAGACCCACGGTCGATGGTGGCATGAGGAAAGTGGGCCAGCATGTCACGCTGGAGTCGTAAACGCATGAATGATGCTGTGTGAAATGTTTCATATTTTTTGGTTGGTCATCGTCTTCCATGCAGGCATATAGTACACCTATGCCTTTTATATGCAGTAAATGCCACAATATCATAAAATAATGTCCTCGTTTTTTTTTAAATATATATATATACTTCAATCGTGAGTACATCATCAATTAGTTGGTTTAATTCATTTGAAATCAACCATGGTCAATAATGCTCATAAAAAGCAGCCTATTAAGCAGCCAGCCTCCAGTAGATGCTCATGCAAGCACATTGCAAACATATTTACAGTATCATTTGTGATCCTCGTTCCTCAACATCGACATAAATGCATGCACATTCTTTCTTTTCAAAACATCAATACCGTACACAAATATAACAGACATAACTTATTCGTAAGCAATGGCTGTGCCCAAACGTGGTATAACTGACATGCAATGGATGCACACGACAGGACTACACACAACAGGACCATGTTGATGATGAGACACATTTTAAAATGTCTGTAAATTGTACTTACAACGCCCCACCACCGTAATAATAGCACCAAAGTAAATGAGATGTGGTATCTCTGAAATGAATGGTTTTGACTTACTTTAGCAGGTCTCACCTTTGATGCAATCATGTAAGGAGGGACTATTTCAACATTCAACTCTTGAAATAGCTCTCTACATTGCATACTCATAAAGTCCCCTGCTAAGGGAGACTTAACGATTCCTGTAAAACAAGAAGAAAACAGAATTGGCTTTAGAGTTAGAAATACACTACATTTTTACAGTTTGGTTGGAAAATTGAGCCAAAAGACAAAACCGTTCCAACTGCGTTTGATATAGGCATATTCATTCAAATGTTCTTAACCAACTTTTTTTCTCTCCTGTGATTAATGTGTGTGCAATACTTTTGCATGTACACAATGTGTAGACCAGTAGCTTAAACCACTATAAACCTATAAATGAAAAAAAAAAAAAAAAAAAAAAAAAACCTTTCAACCATTCAGAATCCAATCACCTTAACAGACAATGACGCAAGCTAAAGAATGAAGCAGGGTTCAGTTGTCCTTAATGACCTCAATACGATACACTTCCAAACGACCATACCACCCCACCACCCCCCCCCCCCCCCATATCATATCCACTAAAAAGGCTCCATTGATTTCCTGGTGTTTCTCGTCCCTATTTATGTGCCTGTTTGGTTTCCAGTACGGTTCTTCGGGTGTTGTTTCAGTGCATCTCCTTCTCGAATGGCCTCCCTCCAGAAAGACTAGACCTTGAGGTTGTGCCAAGATGGCTGCCATTTCCTCCAAATATTTGTCTTGAATGTAAGGGGATGATTCAGAAGTTGGAAAAATGTCAAACCATGATACTGTCTTGCTACTCCTTCCTCCTTGCGGTGTTTCCAAAAGGGCATTCGGTTTGCCGAGGGGAGGGGTGAGCGTGGCACCAGCCCATTTTCCGCTATTAAAATCAAACTTTGGCGCGGGCCAACTTTATTGAACGTCTTCAATTTCAAAAGGGATGAACTGAATTGTGGGGAAAGAAAGAGGCGGGCATTCACCTTGCTGCAGGACGTAGCCATCGTGCACCGGAATGGCTGTCGTGTGCGTGGCTCCACTGTCGAGCACCAACCCTGTGGACCGCCCGTTGGCAAAGCTGGACAACCCGAGAGTTAAAGGAGATAGAGGATAGGGTTTACATCGAATCACGCGTCTTTCTACCTACATGACCAACAGCGGCCCTGCCGCGAGAGAACGCCTGTGGGTCAGGTGTGTGGGTCAGGTGTGTGGGTCAGGTGTGTGGGTCAGGTGTGTGAGTCAGGTGTGTGAGTCAGGTGTGTGAGTCAGGTGTGTGTCAAAGGATACGAGGACAACACCGCTGTTTTGCACAGGAAGAAGGCCGGGATGTTGTAATGCTCAAACATCAGCTCTGTTAGCTTCTCACGCTTCGCTCGTGTGTTCCACTGCCCAAGAGAGGAGAAAAGGAGATATGAAACATACATTTTCAATGCCAAAACACAAAACACTGACCCCTGTAGCTCAAAAGCTACAAATCTATCCACAACTAAATGACAGTTCGTATGGGCCGTGACATAACTTAAGGACTGAAAGATTGACGATATCCAGCCAATTTTCATGATGCTTTGTAGATTGAATATTATATTAATGAATGATCTATTTTGAATACATAAAAATACATTGGTATTTATAGCGATTTTAATGTTTTGATAACCATGGTGTAATTTATAAGCACATAAAAGTAAAACTAATATCCCCCCAGATATTTAATGTTCAACGTCTACAAATGCCTGCCTAAAGAGACAAACTCACCGATGCTTCTGACATGAGAACCGGATGCAGACTGGGTTCAGACTTGAAGTGCATCTTGTAGGTGTGGTCTAGAATGGCCTGGAAGCTGTCCCAGTCCTCAACTGGAAAGAGATGGGGGGCTGCATAAATCATCTATAGGGGTTTATACACTCATAGAATTGTGTACAATACAGTGAAAAATGTATAGGCACTACATAAGAGATACTGATACACAGTGGCATGTTTTTGAGCAGTCAGCAAACCTACTAGGTATGCTCTTCACTCCAAAAATCCTCCTACAATCGAATGCTAACCGCCCCTCCCTCTCTTGTTGCTGGTTCAGATAGGAGAAAATAGATTGACGAGCTTTGATAATTTGAGCAAATGGGTAAATGTACCAGGTCAGTCCCCTAAGGGGGTCTCTGGTCCCACGATGCAGTTATGCTGCAATTAAGATTGGTGTCACAGTTTCTCTCCTCTAAATAGCCCAACTCCCCTGAACTGATTTCACATTAGCATCAGCCAGGTCACCGTGCAGGCATACTTTCTCCATACATTTACATTACATTTAGTCATTTAGCAGACGCTCTTATCCAGAGCGACTTACAGTGAGTACAGGGACTTTCTCCCCCGAAGCAAGTAGGGTGAAGTGCCTTGCCCAAGGACACAACGTCATTTGGCACGGCTGGGAATCGAACTGGCAACCTTAAGATTACTAGCCCGACTCCCTCACCGCTCAGCCACCTGACTCCCTGACTCCATACACGCGGCACCAGCAACCAGCACCAGGTGAGATTTCCCAGCATATGCAGCGCTTCACTGTGGTTATGTGAAATGCACGGTGAGACAAGGACAAGTGTTTATACATGGGCTGCATCTGCGTCAACAGAACTTCAGCACCATGGACAGTTCTGAGGAAACACACTAATCAATATGCCTTCACCTGACCCCAAACAGGTGACCTGGTCTGTAAAGAAACCACTAACAATGACGAATGAAATCATAAAGAAAAGGTCTAAAAGCATACAGCTGGCCTCCCATTCAGCATCCACTTTCCCTCTTCTCATCGATCGACGATTGTTTCGTTTCATCACTTCGGAACTATGGCACGACAGCGTGGCTGTAACAGACACCGTCTGCAGGATCGTGTGACGAGGGGTGGGCGGACTCACTCATGCCATTCTTGAGGGGGGACATGACCTCCATGTTCTCCCGGGCCACCCTCAGCTGGTTGGTGTCGATGTAGTAGGTGGTGCCGCTCTGCTTGCCCTTGTCGCCGTCCGTCTCCATCGGCGTGCTGCCATCCTCCCTGTCCAGGGTCACGCCGATCACCGTGGGGAAGTCTGCCTGACCACACAGAAGGGCTACAGTGTCACAGTGATGACCGGTGTCTTTTGAACGGCACGCACACCCATCCCAGTGTGCGTCGTTCTGTCAACAGTGAGCGCATTGAGGCTGTGTTTATGAAAAGTATTTATAAAAAGTCTCCTGGCGGGATAAAACATCGCTGAATGCTGTTCTGAAGACGTTGTGGTTGAACACACATTAACAGACTGACTGAGGAACGATCAGAATATATCAGAATACGATGCACTACTTGCACGGACCCAATGTCCCACTGACACTTGACCATTTTTCTATTCTATTCTAAAGGAGGTATGATTGACGCAAGTGAGATGGGTGCCCAAGTACGGGCTAAATTCATGTTTGACAGTCTCAAGTGTAACAGACCTCTTTTTCCGACATTGAAATAACCTTGACAAGAAAGTGAATATTCAAATGAGGATGATACAGTCAAGTTAATCAGGTCATCTGACTGTTCCACTTACCTTGGGACAATCTTCCCCAGCATAGCCAGCCCTCACTGAATATGAACCAATATCAAACACCAAGGCTCCAACCTCATCTGCAGAATACATCACAGTTTTACTACCATTGTAGACAGAAACAAGGTTTTCAGTCTAATAAACTAACAAGTTAGTTTGCAAGTTAACTGGCTAATTGACGAGGCAGTCTAGGGAAATACAAGAAAAATATTGTTTTTGATTTACTTTACACTTAATGTTTTCATGTAAAACATGAAATGAATGACCCTAGTACATGTTAGGTATGTTGATTCATTCATTCCACAGCTAACTTGTTGGTCGCTAACATTTGCTAGTTAGCTATATAGCTATGTGATGATATTAGCATCTTTAACTGGATTTGAACCATGTAAATAGTAATATTGTGCTTTTTGTGGCCTTTTTTACTTCTCAAACTACAACAAATAATACATTTTGCAGTGTGCATAATTTATAACTGGATGTGGCTCTCTATCTAGAATTGTCCAGACATTTCAGCTAGCTGGCAAGCCACCCGTTAACTAGCTAGCGCTAGCTTGGTTGCAGAAATGCAGAGCCTTCAGCGAAACAACGTGGCAGGTTTATTCACATAATGTTGTCCTAAAGATAACACTCACCGCCTCCATACACTCCACCACTCATCCTCTCTAATGATGAATGATCACAAATGTCCCGATCTGGAAAAATACAAAACTAGAAACACAGAGTCACTAGCTAAACGTTTGGTCACAACAAAAGAAATTCGCTAATTTTGTGCAACCTAACAAGGCGCCATGCTACCTTGCGAGGACTATCCAATCAAAGTGAACAATGGGTTCGTCACATCCGCTTCCAACCATGACGTTAACGTCAAGTTACTCTGAGACAGCAAGCCTATTGCGCTCAGAGCGAGTAAACTGATCCAAACACTGAATTTTGGGACTGAGCAAGAACAAATTGTGGTGCGATAAATGTAAATGTATTTTAAGTTAATAACCTTAATATATGAGAATCAAGCATTATCACAGTGCACAATCAGCTATCAGACTCTATACAACAACAGTGTCCGATAACTGTTTTATGATGCTGTAACAATTTATATTGTGTATGTTTAGGGATGATGTATGTTTAGATTGTTTATGTTAAGCAATGAACCCGGACCTCAGTAACTAATGTACTACCCATCGCTTCCATAATAAGGTCAGCAAATTGATGCAGGCGTGTACTGGCATACCTTCATAATTGCCACAATCAAGATCCATATCTATCTTAGGAATAAAGTTATGTCCCTTTAAAATACAACTCCCTCTCCCCTCTCCTGTATCACCCACTCACACACACACACACCCACCCACCCCCTGCCTCATGCATCAACCTCTCTACATTACGGCTCTTCCTTGCAGAATTCAGACTGAGTCGAGCAAGAACTGAAACCACACCACTGCCTGTGCTGCTCACAATCCATGCACACAAGGACATATGTGGAAAACGCCCATTTCCCCTCCCACGCATCTGCATTGAAGAAGGTAAAAGAGCTCAATACCCTGTAGTATATTTGCATGTTTTGGGCATTTGTTGAATGTATGGCATGAGAGGAGTGTGCAAAAGGCAAGTAAGGCAGTTCAGCTGTTGGTCTGGCTTCTGGTAAGGAGTGGCGTGTTGTGTGCTGTCACACACGCACATGGGGTAATGCCTCGCTCTTATCTTGTGTCTTAAACCTGGAGTGCACCAAAATGTCAGGTCAAATTAATTGTGGGCTTGGTTATGAATTAATTATTTGGTATCCTAGTGTTTTAACAGCCCAGGAAGGAACACACAGAGGTATTGTACAGTGAAAGCAGAGGGGATATCTTGGCTTGACATTTTGGCATAATTATTTTTTAATTTATTTTTATTAAACCAGTTCCAGAAAGGTGTTAGGGCAAAAAGACCTGCCACCCCTTTTCCAAACCTCTGACATGATTTATTGGTTCAATACACAAAGGAAAAGTACTGCAAGTCAGTTCATGTTGCATATAATCTATTGCATCCCTGATTTCAAGTCCTTGGGATTCCCCTGAATGGGTACACTTCCATTTCTTCTCACAGTACATTTCCTCTGGAGCCTTGTGTCCTAAGTCTGAGGCCCATCTACTCAAGTTATGTTGTTCAGATGCGAACGGATTCAAAAATACCGTCTTTAGTACAGAGACTCGCATAGCTTTAACACTGATATCCAAAGTAGTCTCGGGGACACAGACCTAACTCGCAACATAGACCAGTGCAATGATGCAGCATCTATGTGTGTGGTATGTTTATAGCACGGCTGTATTTATTTGGTGGATAGATTGCTTTGTCTCTTTGCATACACATACAAGGATGCTCTATCAGTGTCACGCTTCCCCAGAGTGTGACTCTCACACTGCACGAGATGCACTATCACAGACATGATGAGGACACTTCAACAAGCTGCCACTGTGACTCTTACGGGGCCAACAATAGCTCACAGATAAGACAAGGACCAAGTTGCACTGGTAGAAGAGTGATTGCCTGTAGCTCTGCTCCGGAATGAGGTTTCATTATCACGACGATGACCACGATTTGTGGACTAAAAGCATCTGTGGATCCAATTCAGATGGCTTCCCTATCAAGCTTGTGATAATATGTTAGAACCAGGCAACATTTCTCATTGGTGACCGTTTTATTTGTAAGAATAGTAATAAGTAGTCATGGATCAAATCCAACTTCATTTGTATAGTCGTTTTTACAAGCATCGTAACATAGGGCTTCACAGCTGCCTACAGATCAGCACTGATAACCAACCAAAACCCTCAAAGAAGACAAGGAAAAACACCCCCAAAACATTCAGAGAGAATAAAAAAATGGAAAAGACCTTGGGAGCAGCAATTCAGTGGGTGGGCGTGGTTGGTAATGCAAAAAGGAGCAGACCATGAACAATTTTCCAATAAGAATAAAAATGAACAGATAAATGATAGCGTAGTCACACACGTGACTATAAGCATACGTTTCGAGAGTAGTATAGTACATTCGACATCATCTAAGAGAAGTACTACTGATTTGCCACGACGATTAGTAAATTGATTGATGTCAAAAAGCTTCAACGATCAAATATTTCTCGATTCCATTTGAATAGAATGGTGAGACGGAATGAACAGTGGCTCAAAACCGAGTTTCAAATGGGCCAGGGCAGGCCGGGGAGTGGAAGTATGTGCAACTCTTGGATTGTCAACATCTATTCTCCTCACAGACAGAGAGAGAGTGATGGTAGGGAGCCAGAGAGGCGCGCATATTTTAAGTCACTTTAGCACTCTTCAAGCGGGCCTTTTTTCAATGATCCATTATGCATAGCAGCTCTGGATCTCTCTGGTATTTCTCCTACCTTCTTGACGTCAGTTGCCATTTGTGGGGTTGCCCAGGCAACGACCAACCTCCCCTGGAGATCTGTCTGGTGGATAAGACAGCCCTGATATAGCCTTTTAAGGTTTTACTGTTCAAACATGTTTTAATTGCTTTTGATACACTGGAAGTCATCACTTGTTGGTCCTTTGTGCACATGTTGCATAAAAATGGGAATACACACAAAAAAAGGTGGCCAAAGCTTTTTTTTTGTGCTTCATTTCATTTCACATCCCGAAGCCTCTCATCTGATCTATGCTTCCAATCACCTACATATTTTGTCCATTTGGGAATAGTCGTCCTAGGGTTGCACACAATTGTAGGCCGTTTGTGGTACTGTAAGTAGTGAATAAAGTGCTGAATAAATTGAGGATTCAGTCTGTGTTCATACTAATTGCTGTGTCATTTTAGACAGCACCTACGCCAGCTATTCTTTTTTGTATGCTTTCACTTTGTTACCAGGATATAATTGTAGCTGCATTCACTAGTATCAAAATTATGAATAGCATTATAAAATGGTCTGTCACCTGACTCATCTGATTTAAACTCAGAAGGTTAGAGTGTAAGAAGGTACGTGTTACGGAAGACAATGAATACTGTACTCACAGAGGATACCTGGTTCTCAGCTGTAAGGCTATTTATAGATGATGCGGCATGTGTTTTTTTGCCAGACACCAAGCTATTGATGTGCTATTTTTACAGTGTCATTAGCTCCCTCCATCTTCTTTTGGTTGCCAAGCAATCGACCATGGGATGTGATTGGAGAGGGATGTGCACCTTCAGTCTGATTTCCAGTTGGCTAGTGATTTCGGTTGGTTCGTTCAGTCGAGGTTGGTACCCTGCAGGAGGTCAGTGTTGGGTGCATGGTAATGAATGAATAAGATGACATAGAAGGGAAATAAAACCACACGTGTACTTTCTTTCGTTCTTTAGCAAATCCAAAAAGCTACATCATAGTGCCACCGTTGACAGTAATGTGTGATAAAATATTGTTTATGATGGATATTTGCAATGTTTTACACATAATAGCAATCTATCAGTGTCAGGCATCAAAATTCAAGTAATGAAATGATATCATATTGGTATCATTGCTGGTATTAAGAGAGACAGTGTGTGGTCAAACTCTGATTAATTACGTAATAGCTTCCTTAAGTTGTTTTGAACAAAACATTATCCTTAGTCAACTCCTGGTATGACAAAATACCCTCGGTCTGACTTTCACTTATCAACATGTGGAACTCTGCTATCATTTTTAATCCTAATCCTCATAATGCATTTAGGGAAAAGGGGATTGGCATGCTTAATCTACTGCTGTGTGAATTCAATTAGACTTAATCTGAGCCCCCATGCCATCCCAAAAGGAGGCAAGGGCTGGGCAACTTTCATCTCTCCCTCATTGATTATAGCTCTCGCAGAGATGAGGAAAATCCTTTCCCACTGCTCTCTTTCATTGGCCCCATTAAAAATGCATCATGTCCTAACAGAGAGAAATCCTTTTCAAGCAGCCTACTTGCCTACCGCTTTACACTTAGACCAGACCATGTACACCTCTCCCAGCAGCCTCAGATAAAGAAGTAGGCCTTGACCATTAGGTAAATAAAACATATGAGGATGTTGCTACATCCAAAATCACTATGAATCATTTAACACTAGATTTTCTATACGGAAAAGTGTTATCCCTTGCAGAAACCATGGACTCACAAGAGTTGCCATACAATCTCAATTCATCCAAACATTTAAAAGGTTATCAGTCTAGTTTAATCTAAAACTGACCTCGACTGATGCTTTTTTTCTAGATATAGTCTAAGTGTTTTTTATTGTATTAAAAAAATATAAACAGTTCTATGGAGAGTAACCTATTTGTCAACTGAATATGCGTAATCATATAGACTAAACACAATAGTGATATCATTCAAAAAAGCTACCTATCATTTCTGGGTAAAGCAACGTTTACAGCTCCGCTTTAGTTATGTTAAGAGAACATCTAAACTAGCAGATCTCTCACTTCCCATCTCGGCAGTTATTCCTTACTGTGGCCAGCACGCGAGTTAGTTGCGTGAAATAGTGAATGGCAATTGCTTTTAAGTTTCAAAAAGAATATTCTTATCTTAAATAAACAGTCAGATAAGTGATGATACGATCCCGGCTCACCTGTATATGTACATTTACAACAATATGTTTCCTGTATCCCATTCTATTTCTTTTTGTTGAGGGAGCTGACAGACAATACCATTTCCCTGTGGGTAAACTACAGCTATTGCAACACGATTGGTTTATGTATTATGTTGCATGGAAATGCGATACTATTGCATTTAGAAATTAATCATAAGTTTAAGGCTCCAAGTGAATTGTTTGGTAATTCAAATGAAAAGTTCGTTGCAATAAATACAAAGATAATGTTTGACATCTCTCGGAGCGCACCCCTCAGCGTAGGCTGTTGCCATGTTCCCAGTTTCTTCATGGGTGTGGTGATTAGATTGCTTGGTGAAAATTTAGTCAAATCCTACTCGAGTTGTGCGCACGTCTGGCCCTTTAAATCTTTTATATTGTCTTGAAATTAATAGCACTATCTTAAATTTACTTTCACAGCTAGTACCATGATTGATATCTGAAGACGGACCATTTTTACGGATCGAAACGACGTGGACAGTAAGAATCCCGTTTCAGGTAATAACGTGAGCTCGGCGGAGCTGTAGCCTATCTTGACATTTTCTTGTCTTTATTTCCTGCTTCGGGTAAATCCTGTACAGTACGGCTAGATGTCGGCCTTTGTTTGGAATTTGTTGGTTGCAGAACCTTTAGGAACAAAGATAGGATTGGGAATATGTTGATTGGTGTTTTAGATACATACTAATTATAGGTTGTGGTCTGTCTGTCAAAGCTTGCTGTATTTTTCTCGCCCATGCTTTTATCAGTGCAAATTCGGTCTTATCAAAACGCGGCCTTGCTGGACTGTCACATCACCGTATGACGGATATAAACCATTGAAAGATTGAGAAATTCTTGATAAAATGTTTGATCATTAAAAAGAAAAGGATGTCGTATTCTAATTGAACATAAATCAATAATAGATGCAATTCTGCCTTCATTCGAGCGGCAACTAGTAGCAATCGCAATGTAACGGAGTGCGTAGCCTAGTCTGCTGTTGCATTTCACGTATGAAAATAGGTAGCTGAAGGCCTTTATGCGACCATTATTGTGAAAGATAAAATGCCCTTCAAAGTCTTCTAGATAACTTAAGGCTACAGTACATTGACGTAGCAACACGTGATTGAAATTCTGTCTTAAATTCCGTCTAAGCTGTTAGTCTGAAGGTTGTTGTAACCAAGTTAGTCGATGTAAATGGCCCCACCTAAACAGACGCTAGGTGACATATGATAAAGTTTAAAAGACGTAGCCATAATCATAAACCTTATCGTTTCGTTTAGATGTGAAGAGATACCTAGGCTACTGGCTACTCAAAGCAGGGTAAGCAATATCCTGGTGATACCAGTTTATTGAGAACTAAATCTACATGGGTGAGGTAATATCAACAACTAGGACTATGCACAGGTGGTACCATGCGCAAACTTTGACCCACAGGATGATGCCTCTTTCAAATGCACAGCGTGGAGCTGTGCAAATATTTAATTGACGATTAAAGACATTGTAGTCATAACTGCATGATCTGATGATTTATATATATATATAAAAAAGATTATCCGTGGCTTACTTGTGAAATACATTATCTGCGGAAAATTCCCACCTTATTTCCGCCATTCTCGACATGTTTGGAATACTCATGCAGTGTCTCAAACAAGTTTACACCTGGCGCCGTTACGGCTTTCATTCTCACACTGTCCCAGGCCTTGTGCACCTTTCTGCTATGGCTTCTATGCCACTTACGAACTTTCATTCAAACATTTTTCTTCTTTCGACCTCTCTCGTATGCACAGACAAACAAACTTACAATCAATGAAACATACACCCTGGCCCATGAGGTTACAGCTGACCACCATGTGAAACATTTCAGAGTAGTAGGTATATAGGCCCATTTGACGCAGTCAAATTGGACAGAGACTTGGATAGAAACCAATTAAACACAAATAAATAAGTTGCAATATTAACCCTCGTGCTGCCTTCGGGTCACATGACCCAAAGGTTCATAACGAACCATTGTTGTGTTTACCCAATTTTACCCAATACAAAAACAAATAAAAATAATTTTATTTTAACCATTCCAATGTGGGGGGTCTGAGACAGCCCGACAGTTAAAAGAAAATGCTTCACTTTGTTTTTGTATGAGGTAAATTTGTCGCAATACGACGGTGGGTCACAATGACTGATGGGTCAGAATGACCCGAAGATAACACAAGGGTTAAGTTACCTGTCCTTACTCACACAGCCTTTTGACTTGAAGTTGGCAGAACATGTAAGAACACTTAAGTACAAGTCCGACCCTTTCAGCCACTTATTAGATATTGTCAAGAGGGACAGTTGCTATCCAGTTTAATAATATCAGGATGTATTACAAAATATGAAACTGTACTAGAACTCCCTGTATAAGGTGACAGTTTGTCTGACATCATGACCTTCCCTGGGACAACTTGAATCGGAGAGGGTGCCTTTGTGAGGCTGGGGGGTTGGGATGGGGTTACTAAGGATGCAAAAACTGTACATGCATACACACATGCACACACACCGCACTTGAAAATAGCCTCATTCCCAAAAGTGAACTGAAAGCGAAGTGGTACTGTCACATGCAATTGTAATCGTGTGAACCCCAAAACATTGTTGACACTGATTTGTTCAAACGGAGTATTCATCCGCCGGGAGGGGAACTGATGCGATAGCCCTGTAGTACGCTCAAGGAGGGGGATTCGAGGACACGTATGCGCTTTGAATCCTGGCAGACACCAGCGCGTCTGTGCAAAGTCGTAAACAGTCAATGAGCTCCGACTGTGCAAGGGGGATATCTACATTTGTTGGTGTGTGTGTGTGTGAAAATGTGAGAGAGTCGTGAGTGTAGGCTATGTGCATGTGGTTTCATTGGGCAGAGCGGGGCGCTAGTTTGTTGTTGTTGTGGGGGGGTGGGGGGGTAGGGGCGCCCGTGGCAGGGCTCAGGGGCTGTCGAGGTGGTGCCAAGTGGAGCCGCCACATACTGAACAATAGAGAGCCCAGCGCACAGCTCCGCTTCATCCCTGTCTGTGCTATTCTGTCTGAACTGGGCCTCCACCACTCCACTGTCACCCCCACCACTGGGGTGAGAGACACAGCCTCTCGCTCTCTCTCTCTCTCTCTGCATCTCTCTCTCTGTCTCTGGGCTCCTGAACCCAGTTCATTACTGTTCGAGGTTTTGAACTTTCGTTGCATTGCCCCCCCCCCCCCCCCCCCGTTTCGGCCACCCACGTAATTTCCCTTCCAGCATGGCGTAAACACGGGCAGGGCCGGCCTGATTGCTGAATTATAGAAGTTAAACTGAAAAATTAATTCAGGGTTGCGTTCCGGACAGCACGCTGGAGAGTGTCTTGGAAAATAGGGGGAGAGAGGGGGGAGGGCCGACTCCAAACATTTCTGAGGAGTGTGTAAGTGCTCAGTGACCCACATTCAGGCTCCCCTAGGTAAAGGAACTGGCGACACACACACACACACACGATTGTTCCCACACGAGTGCCTGGACACTCGCTCGCACAGTCCCTCGCTCGTGAGTGAGCAACGCACACTTGCACGCGTCGGCGTGTAAGGACCAATCCACTCCTCCTCGCGTCTCGTTCCAGGCTTTACGCACGTCACACATATTCACGGGGATTCAGTGACCACGCCGAACAGTCACAATGCAAAACACAAAAGCCCGATTGAGTGGAAAGGTCAGAGGCTTGTGTGTGGGACCTTTTGAACCAGACTGGTGTTTTTTTTAATTTTTTTTGAAGAGGCAGGACTCCCTGAGTGGAGCCTGTTGCCTGGGCATAGACCCCACCCCCCCATCCAACCTCCCTGGCTCAGTCCAGCACACAGCCAGCCCACAGGAAGTTCCTGTTTGTTCCTATGGAAGTACTCCCAGGAGACTCAACCATCTGATTGTGTCTCTGTCTGTCTGTGTGTGTGTGCTCGCGTGCGTGCGTGTTTTGCAGGTGTCAGCTGGTCCGTGTGTTTTTTTACTTTGTTTCTCCTGAATATTCCAAGTGGAGCGTCGCCTTGACACACCAGAGGGACCATGAGTGAGTTGGAACAGTTACGGCAGGAAGCGGAGCAACTACGCAATCAAATCCGGGTACGGTGTGTGTGTGTGTCTATTTTACTAGCCGGATTGCATCCTGTGAGTCAGTGCAGTCAAGATTTTTTTTATGTATGTTTTTTTGCCTTTGACCATCATCTGATGTACTGTAACCTGATGTGCTATTTAAAGAGAATCGCAGGGCGCTGAGATACTCTGCCCTTGAATTACGTAACTTCCTGTTTGGGTGGAGAGTCAGTGTTTCATATACTAAAAAGTCAAATAACTGTGTTGCGTCACACGTTACAGGATGCGAGGAAAGCTTGCAGCGACTCCACCTTGTCACAGGTAAGACAGTCAAACATGGACACGTTTATCTTGTGAAAAATAAAAAGTCACTGTGAAGGAACCTCCCACTATGTCGCAATCGTCTGAACCTGGTATTTGTGGGTTGGTATTCCAACTATGTGCCACAGTCCTATCACCACTGCCTAGTCATGCACCTCCAGTGTCCAGTTTCAAATCTATTAAATCTACTAGATTAGTACAAAAAAAGAGAAAAACAAACCACTTCCATCCATCAGACTGAAGTAGAAGGAATCCCAAATCGGACAACAATTCCCCCAAAACAAACCCAGCTCTCTTCCCACGTCTGTCTGACAGTAGTATCCTGTGTAGAAGGCATGGCCGCATGAATGGGGGTTGTGGGGGCTTACCGAGGACGACGTCACTTCCTGTGTGTTTCTTTTGGTCAGATCACAGCTGGTCTGGACTCTGTGGGTCGCATCCAGATGAGGACGAGACGCACTCTGAGAGGCCACCTCGCCAAGATCTATGCAATGCACTGGGGCAGCGACTCTAGGTCAGTACGGACTTGCGCTGCAGTATTACTACAGTACCTTTGAACTACCAGGGGATTATTACTGCGTGGTGGAACTCTTGACCAGCTCTAATTTAGTATCGCGCTCTCCATTTATGAGTACTAGCCGCTGTGGGACTTATTTATGAAGTGCTATTGTAGTATTACTGTGTGGTATACTTTTCTCCCTCTACTACTAACACTAGCTCCTACTTCTGTCGAGTTTCTAAAATACTATCCTAGTAGTAATACGTAGTCGTAGTACTCTCAATTTACTAGAACTAGCTTCTTCTGGGGATATTTGGAAGTATTGTTGTCGCATTACTGTGTAGGATTGCTCTCTCTCTATTTGCTAGCACTTTCCGCTGCTTCTGTTAGTTGGTGTTGTTCACCTGTTCGTTTGGTTCATATCAGGGAAGCAGTTTGGCAACCCGTCTGACCGAAAGCAGAGTTGCTGCAATACAGCTTTTTACGTATGCCATGTTTTGGTTGAGTTTGCATTGCAGGTCATTCTTGATATTGCCAAATAATTAGAGAGAGAGAGAGAGTGTGTGTGTGTGTGCGCTGCTGCACTCTGGGTGAACCACCTGGAGGACAAGCTGCCTGTGTTTATTTTATATACAGCCGTTGACATTTCAGCGCCACAGTGCTACCTTGATTGTGCTCCCGGCTCGCTACAGATGGGTGCCGGCCCACTTCCTCTCACTGGAGAGACGGAAACACCGAGCCAAGGGTGGCAAGAGGGGGGTGGGGGTGAGGCTGAGGGAGAGACCCCCTGTCTGTCTCTCCCTCCCTCTCCGTATATCTCCATTCCTCCTCTCCCTTCCACCAGCCGCTCCTCTCCCTCTTTCGATTGCCCCCTCCCTCCCTCGCTCCTTCCCTTCCCCCACACCCCGCTTCTCTCTCTCTCTTCTGTCCCCCCCTTCCCCCTCAACTGTCGAGCCTTTCAGATAACTGGGGTGATGAATATTGCATGAAATGGCACATCCAAAGTGTCCGCTATCCTAGATGGCTCTGACTGCGATCCTGGCATGAGGGGTGTCCCACCAGGGGGAGGGAGGGAGGGGAGGGTTAGGGGCTGGGGCTGGGGCTAGGAGTTCACTAAATTGGAACTGCCTTGAAAGGATTTCGTGATAACAAAACCCAAACCGTTGCAGCTGATTTTTCAACCTGCCTTTCCCTTTTTGGGTGTCTAGGTTACTTGTAAGCGCCTCCCAAGATGGCAAGTTGATCATTTGGGATAGTTACACAACAAACAAGGTAAGAGTACCGCCAGCACTGAACTCAACGCAAGCTCTCCCTAATATGGAGACTGAGGCTAATAAAAAAGATTGGAATTAAGATGGCTGCTTTACCCAGATTGTAGCTTCGGACTTCATTTAGACACAGAGACATTTCGCTTGGCTAAATCTACTCTCTGAGGAACATCACTGATAGTCATACACCTAAGCAAAGGGTTAAGATTAAGGGTTGGGAGAAGGCAGTTGCTGTTGTTGTTTTTGTCCTGCATCTCATTCCTCCGAGCCGGGGCAGAGCCCCGCCCCCCCCCCCCCCCCCCCCCCCCGTAACACGCGCGTATCCTTCCGCCCCAGATGCACGCCATCCCGCTGCGCTCGTCGTGGGTGATGACGTGCGCCTACGCCCCCTCGGGGAACTACGTGGCGTGCGGCGGCCTGGACAACATCTGCTCCATCTACAGCCTGAAGACACGCGAGGGCAACGTGCGCGTCACCCGGGAGCTGCCCGGACACACAGGTGCTCCCCTCCCCCGTCCATCTCACCCCCCACCACCGCCGCCATTTTTTGTCGACTGACTAATTCCGCCTATTTTCTGTTTCTGTTTTCTGTTTGTCCAATGTTGTGGGCTTTTTTCCCAATTGGCGTCACTAAAACCGAACTCGAGGTGGAAATTCATCTACCTCCGATCAATCTGAACAACCGTTTCACATACATCAAAATACACCACCCATAGGTTTACCAGTATCCTGGGAACAGAACCACTTTGATTAAGTCTGGTTTACTGTTATCAAGTATTGGTATATGACCCTACGTGACCCCCTGCAGTTCAAAATATGAACAGCTTTTCATGCCCATTAATGAACACCCCCTCACCCCCCCCAGAAGGTAGGGCTGTCCCCATCTGCTGCCCCCCCCCCCTGTGGATCTGCCACCACTGTGAAGGGGGTAAACGGCTCCACCTAGATACCGCCAGGTTGCCCCCCCCAAGAAAGACGCACGTCATAAAAAGAAACGTCTGCCAGTAGGATTTGACCTGTCGATACGTTTTCTTTATATCTTTTTTTTCGCGCCACCCCCCTTCTTGTTTTCAGGCTATTTGTCTTGCTGTCGTTTCTTGGACGACAACCAGATCGTCACCAGCTCCGGGGACACGACCTGGTGAGTCCCTGACACACACACACACACACACAGCAGCAGACACGGCGGAAGGCTTCAAACCGAAAACAAACAAACAAAAGGCATCCCGCGCGTCCAAAAAAACAAAAACTCCAATCTCGCGGCTGTGCTTTTAACCCCCCCCTCCTTCCCCCCTTCTCAGTGCATTATGGGACATCGAGACGGGCCAGATGGCCACCTCGTTCTCGGGCCACACGGGGGACGTGATGAGCCTGTCGCTCAGCCCCGACTTCAGGACCTTCGTCTCGGGGGCGTGCGACGCCTCGTCCAAGCTATGGGACGTCCGGGATGGCATGTGCAGGCAGTCCTTCACGGGCCACGTCTCCGACATCAACGCCGTCTGCGTGAGTACCACAAACCACCTAGGTGTCTGTAACCTGTTAGAACGGTGTTGACCTCTTGGACGAGCCAAATGTCCATATGCCATCGAATCCATCTTGTGTCTCGAATGTTTGACCCCAGACCTCATCAATACCTTAAGGATAAACGTCGACAAGATATTTGAAATGTACTGTCCTAACCCTACCTAAAGAGTATCATCCCTAGGACATGCGAACGAGACCCACCTCAGTATAACCAACGTCACATTAAAAAACCTGAACCCTAGCCCGATGATTAGACCTACCTTTCCCCCCCCCCGGATCCTAACCTTTTCCTCCCCCCCCTCCCCCCAAAAGTTCTTCCCCAACGGCAATGCCTTCACCACGGGCTCGGACGACGCCACGTGCCGGCTGTTCGACCTGCGTGCCGACCAGGAGCTGATGATGTACTCGCACGACAACATCATTTGCGGCATCACCTCGGTGGCCTTCTCCAAGAGCGGCCGCCTGCTGCTGGCCGGCTACGATGACTTCAACTGCAACGTGTGGGACACCCTCAAGGCCGAGCGCGCCGGTCAGTAAACCCCCCCCCCCTTAGCGAGCCCTCACCTCAACCAGTCCCCGGCTGCTGACCAGAAGCTTGTGCGGTGTCGAGTTTGGAAATGATTTCTTCTTTTTTTTTTACTAGGCCTTTTATTAGCTTTCTGTTCTGGCCACTTGCTTCTGGGCGAGCAGAGGGAAGCATGCTGATGGATGATGTATTATGTTACTGTCTGTCATCCGGATAGGTCTCCAGTCACTGTAGTTTGGCTTGAGACTTTTTTTCCACTACTACTAATGACTTTCCTATTCTCTTCCTTCCTCTTGCGTCCCCTCTTTCTCTCCTGTCTTTTTTTTTCTGTTTTTTTCCTTCTTCAATGTTGCTTCTCTTACCTCCCTGCAGGTGTTCTGGCGGGTCACGACAACAGGGTGAGCTGCCTAGGTGTGACGGACGACGGCATGGCTGTAGCCACGGGCTCATGGGACAGTTTCCTCCGGATCTGGAACTAGCGCAGCCACCCCGCTACGCCCACCAGCCCTCCTCTCGCCACCTACCCCCCCCCCCCCGCAACCCAACCCTCGGCTGGGCTGGACCTGAGGGTGAACACTGTGTCTGACCCCCCACCACCTCCACTCAAGCACCCCACCACCCCAAACCCAGCCCCCCTCCCTCGCCCCCTCCCAACCCACCTGACCTGGTCCGACCCAGTGAGCCACCCACCCACCCACCCGTTCGTTACCCCCCCCCCCGCCCCACCTCCTTCTGCCACCGCTGTGAGAAAGTCAACAACTCTTTCTACCTTTCCAAGTGACGTTTTTTTACCCACCTATTACACACGAGTTTTTCCGTACGTACAGTCGAGTTGTTCAATCAAAAAGCAAGGAGACGAGATGGGGGGGGGGAGGGGGGGGGGGTTAGAGAAAAAGTGAGAGTGGGGAGAAAAACACAAAAAAAACAAAAAAAAAGTACAACTGGTGTCCCTTTGTTCGTGGACAGAGGGACAAGCGCGCATGTTACCGTGGTTACCGCCAAACTAGAGGACAGTCAGTGTGTAATATGTAAATGTATGTATAAATACAGTATATATATGTATAGCATTATGTGTGTATATATGCATCATATATGCATATATAATGTGTATGTATATATTTTGGTAGTTTTCTTTTCCCTCCTTTTTTGAGTTTGATTTTTGGTTTTCTGCCTTATGTTTGCCTTTGTTTCATGTACATAATATTCACAGTACTACACGATAAAAAGTTGTCTCCCGTCTCATGTACTCTCCATGTACATGTTGCTATGCATGTGCGTAGGTGTGACGGTCACGTCCAAGCATACACACACGTACTGTGACTAACATACTGTACTTATACTGTACGTCCATTCTAGAAGTGTGGTAACCAATTAAGATACGAATCGTATCCGCCGTTCTCTCCGTAAAAAACAAGAAAAACAAAACAACAAAAAAAAGACGAATATGGTTTCTCTTTTTCAACAGAAGCTGCTGTGGTTGTGTGTAGTGTATGCTTATGGATGGGTATCGATTCGTTTGTTTTTCGAAAATGACACGGTTTTAGGCCCCCCCCCCCCCCCCCCCTTCATGGTCTAGTAACCAGGAGGTGTAAACGAGCTTGTTGTCAAAAAGCGAACCATATCAAAACCGTATGAAACCACAGCTTACTCGTCTCTAGCTCTAGAGCGGGTTTTATCGAGTGTCCTCACGCACGCCTTTCGCCAATCCACCACTGTGACATGCAGTGCTTCACTTTGTATCACTCACTTCTAGTGTCACTCACCCCTGAAATAGCCACGCCTCCCATCTCTCCCTGTAGTAGAAGGGTCAGTGTATTGTCATTGTGTTAAAGCTGGAGGCGCTATAGTGTCCCTTCCCAGCTGGTAAAGAAGTATTGAAACCCTTAAAAAGGACACACAGGCCAGGAGGAGGAGAAAGGGGGGGGGGGTCTGGGAGAGGCCAGACCGCCGACGCGGATCCCCGTGAGCGGCGTGCGTGTAAGCCGCCTCCTCCTTTTCCTCATGTCATGATTTGTAATTCCATCATTGCCATCCATGTAGGCTGAGAAAATCTCGGTTCGGAAATCTTGTCAGCCACTCAATCTCACCAGTGCCACAATGAGCCTGTAAAATAAGCTTTTTTTCTTTCCTTCCAAAGTTTGTCTGTATTTACCACGTTCATGTTTTTTCCTCACCAAAACCAATGTTATGAACAGTTAAGTATTGCTAGCAAAGAGAGTACACTTGGTAGAAGAATGTTCACTTGGTAGAGAGATTAGATAATGCACCCATACAGTACACGCACACACACACACTCGACTGTAGTCCAAATGTAAGCAGAGCACAACGTATTCACCAGTAGAGGAAGATATCTTGGAAAATGTTTTTGTCATTTGCGTCGACGATGTACCATTAACACCAGATTTTTTTCATTTTGAAGACTTGAGTTCTTTTGGATTGAAACCCTGGAAATCATAGGTGCCTAGGCTTGCACCCTAGTGATATGAGAACCACTCAAACAGGCGGGCTGCGTCCGAGTGGTTCTCCCTTGTCTACGGCGTGTCCATCCTGCCTTACCATACAGTGTGCATGCTTGGGTTTCACCTCTGCAAAAGAGGACTTTGTGCCCTAATCCAGAGGTGTTTTCATGTTGAGTCAATCCTTGCGATGCCAATGCACATATTTCATAGTCTTAGAAAACCATATAGGTATGTTTTAAATGAGTGCTGGGTTGAGGCGGGTTGATGTTTTTCCAACAAATACAACTGTAATGTTGATTTCCAGAAAGCTGCAGACAGCCTTATCAACACTAGTAAACACTAAAGTCGGGTTGACAGATGTCCACAAAACAGAACAGTAATGCCATGCAGCTCTTGTTAAAAGTGCTATAAATTATTTTATACAATCTTTGCTTTCTACCGTACAATATGTTGTATTTATTTGTTGATTGCCGAGAAAACCCTTTTGATCATAGTGATTCTAGTAGCTTGTTTATTTTAGCTGTGCATTTTAGCGGCTTTGCATTCATTCATTCTGAGAGAACACATGAAAGGAAATGGCTTTTTATTGCCTCACAAATACATCATTGGATGTAAAGTGTATTGCATATCAGTGTTGGGGTTCTCACTGATCCAAGTGGGTGACAGACGTCTTTTGATAAGTGTTACTTTCTTCATTTGTGCCAATGTTACCCACTGACCCTGAGCTGTGAACTGAAAACATGTTGGCGTCATTCTATTACTTACTACTTTTTGCTTGCGTACAGAAGTGCCAGTCCTTGACTTAAATCAAATCCCAAATCACATTGAAGTACTATTAACGTGTAGCCTGGAATAAAGTCCGATGTTCCCCAGATTAAGATGATGGGTTTTCAAAATATTGTACGTTTTATTTCCTCTCTGACGATTTGTGATCTATTTTTCCCCCCACTACTGACTTCCATCCAGTGAGTGAAGACTGACAGGACAAAGGCAGGTTACAATGCCGTTGTAAAATGAAGTTTGTACCAATGGATCCACAAGTAACGATTTCCTCAGTGCATGTCAGCTGACCTTATGCTGTACTATCACACGTAACTGTAACAAAAGGGATGCGTCCTTTAACATTGAGTGGCAAAACAGTCATCGCAGAGCTCTGTGTGAACAACAGTATTAAACCTTTTGGACCAGAAATAATGACCGTGTTTCCACATGCCTGACTGGTCTTTGTGCCTGTTCCCAGGGTTCATTACTCATAAGGTGCTAAGCCTTGCCAAACTTTTTACCACGCTATTAAATTAGATCCATGGTCATCCACAGTTCTGCATTCGGATGCAACGGGGTATAAAGAGCATTCACGACATCCTAGGGTGCTTTGCCTTCATCTGCAGACTGTACATCTTTTGTTTGTTTTTGTTTACGTTTCTGCCGATGGGCAATTTGAAGGGCCAAACTGCAACTAACCACTTTCTTGGACTTTGAAAGAAATCGTAACATGGCTCAAGAGAACCAAGCGCTCAATTAGTAGAAAACACCCAGATCATTTTCCTTTTAATGATACGTGTTACAGTTCATGGTGATCACCACGTCACCAAACCCACACCCCCCGGGCTCTCCGATCGATCCCAACAGTCTTCTTAGATTTGTTTCCTTTATTTATTGTTTTGTGTGTGTGTGTGTTTAAGCCAGTGAAAACCAGGGACTTGGTGCCATGATTTCTCTTACAGTGCTATTGTGTGAAAATTATAAAATCACTTGTTATGGAATAATTTTTTATAGTCTTTTTCACACCAGATTTTTTTTTTGTATTTGTACAGTGGCTTGGTGATACCGATATGTTGCCATGAGTTGATATTGTAACCAATAAAAAAAGAGAGAGAAAAAAAAAGCTTTTAACCAAGGATAATCGGAGTTGATAAGAATTTGTGTCCTACAAAGTCGAAACAGTCTGACCTTGGATTCAAACGTAAACCCATGGTTTTCACATAACTGCATTGTTGAAGCCAACTTAAATGCTTGCAAAAAGCTAACCATGAATAGTGATATGAGCGGGCCATGCACCCCCCCCCAACACTTTTTTTGGACTGCTACACATGCCATATATCGTTGCAAAGCTACGAGTCTTGTGATTCTATTGACATAAACCATTACAAGATCGAGTCGCAACAGCAGGTACAATCAATGTATTTGTCTGACCATGAATGTGTCAACAACATGAACGTAAAGAGAGACTACTCACCTAAGAAGGCTTCGAGTTGTCCAGTTGTGCAAAACATCCTAATAAAAATGGTCTGGTTACATTTCCAAAGGTCCAAACTATCTAACCAAGTAAAGTATGTTGTCGAAAACCATGTATTACATCCATAAATAAATAGCCATGAACTCTTGTTGCATCATTCTGACTTTGCCAACTGAAGAGACCAGTCACTCACATACAATTGGTCCTAACTTCGGTTCGCTTCTGAATATTTACGATATATTGGTGTCAAAATGGCCACTGCACTCTGACCTCAGAGTGCAACACGTCATTTGACCCAATAGGAGCTTCCATGCCCTGTCCATCGGCTTCTAAAGCCAACCAGGTGGCTCCCGAAATGAGTGCGTCTTGCCCCCCCACCGCCTCTTTCTTTGGTACAAAATTGAAATTGGCTTCAGTTGGTTCATAAATATGCCTGTTAACTGTATAGCCAATGAAATTCTGCAGTGGCCAATAGGCAACATTAGGGGTAACTTTGGAACTGTCAAAGTAAAAGTCCACGCGCCAAATGGCTCACAGAAGCAGGGCTTTTTCTGGGTAAATACTGATGAATCAGATAAAGCACTCTAAATGTGTTTATTCTTCCGTTGCTGTGTTTCAGCAATACTAAAAGGGGATATCGCTATGAGATATGATAGTTCTAAGTACCACCTTTCATTACAGACAACAATTATGAAAAGTAATACCTTTTTATCCTAAGTATTTGACCTTGGTTACCAAGGGTCCTTTTGGAGTCTCCACGCCTGGATGTACCCTTAGAAAAACATGTAAAATATGAATATATTGTGGTATTATAATCGACTTTTGTCTTGGATTAGGTAAGGCTTCATGCTGTGGTCCCATTGTGTCTTCTATATATTACCTCCCACCTAGGCCTCTTCATGCATCTGTTTGCAAAACAAAATCTAGGCGGAAATAAAAACTTTACATTTCATTGTGTTCAAGCTTCCATTACTGCATGTACTCCAAATTGTTCAAGAACAGCTTTCAATTTACATTGGGTATGCCTTGTTTGGCATTTAGGCAAATTTGACTGGATTCTTAAGAGGTAAAGGGTTAAAAAAAAGTATTTTTGCCTGTGAGGCATCAAATGAGGCATTGTCATTTGTTCATGACCGTGTGCAATATCGCCTGGACATGTAGAGATTTGCAGGAATTGCCATATACCACTGACTCAAACTTTCATAGAACTCAAATTACATGGCAAGTAGTAATTTAATACAGTGGATTCTCAAATCAGGAGGTATAAGAATTCACATTCATCAAGGAAGAAAATAACTGTCTTTGATACAAGTGAAAAGGTTTAAATTCTCAGTTAAAGGTCAAATTAGTAGAAACAACAGGGTAACTTATAAAATGGTTCAAGTTATCAAAAAGCTACAATCTATACAGCTTCAATTTCCTAGTTTGGACATGAGTTCTCCGAAATCATGAATACCGTTTCACTTATGAACAAGAATCTCAAGTGAACAACGGCCTTTCTCCTTCAAGTTACACTCTTTCAGGTTGCGAGTACGCGTGGGTCCTGATAATTCACACTGATCATCCTTTTTGTTGTTGTTAGTTTTACCTTTGCCACAAGTAGCCAGAGCATTCTCTGCTCTGAATAAAAATCGCCATGCAGGAACAAAATCGGAATCTACAAATATTTTACACACGCTAAACTTCAGAAGTTAGTTGAAAGGCATATTCACAGTCAGGAGTACAGTAGTGTCAACATACAGCACCGGACCACTAGTCTTCCAGCTGCGTGAAGGTTTTCGGATTGATCCTGTACCGTCTGAGTCTTCAGAACGCATTCACACCACCGACTCGCACGCCATACAAAAACAAAAACATTTGTATTACAGGCAGTGTGTTTTTGTTCTGCAGTTCTGGTTTGCTGCAGTTCTGGTTACTCGCAGCGCGGGAACACACACTTACAAACATCTGTTCCTCGGAGGAGAGATGTCCTGAGGGGAGGGGGGGAGGGGCTGTTGAGGGTGGACCTGTGTTGTTCTCATAACCCATGTCGTAAAAACGGCGGTGGGGGGAAAAAAAAGGGGGGGGCAGTCAAGTCAGAAGGGGGGGGGTCCAAACAGGCCTAGGCCGACACCAGGTGCTCGAGCTGGAGGTTCGAGAGAGAGAGCTAGAGAGAGGGGGTTGTGGCGATGGCTGTCCATCACTGCGGAGGCTGGAGATACTGGGCCGTGAACGTCTCCAGCAGGATCTCCAGCTCTGTGGCTTTGTGTCTGGGGTGGTGGGGGAGAGAACACAACACAACACGACACATGAGCTCATGTACTGGCACTCGGGAGGGAGTTGGAGCGACGGCTTCTAGATGAGCGTCGGCACACAGTTTCAGACCCACTTTTTGCAACGCCATTGATAAATGACAGAGTACTTCAGTGCTCTGTCATGGAAAGTGGAAATGCCCAGTATGAATAATACATTTAATGTATTTATGAAGCAGAAGCTTGAATCCAAGCAAAGTGTAATGGGGGGGATATGAACCTGCAACCTCTTGATCTGCAGTCTCTCCCACTGAGCTAGACCACTCCCCTAAAAGAATATCTATGCTTGGATATGCTGAAATATTCCAAATGGAAAAAAAGTGGCTAACCCTCATCGGAATCAAACAACAAGTACTACAAGCCATCGTGGGGGGGGGGGGGAATCAAATGTTTGGTTCCTGTGTTCTACTGGGGGGCTGGTGAGTGGCCCAGGTAGGCCGGCCGAGGGCGGCGGGGACTGACCGGAGGATCTTGGAGTGGCCCTGGACGCTCTCCAGCTGCTGGACCTTGGTGGTCAGGCGGCTGATGTCCCCCTCCAGCTCCCTCTGCGTCAGGTCCACCTGCTGGCACAGCCGCGCAAAGGTCGAGGCCATCTCCCTGGGCAACGCGGGAAAGGTCATGGCGTCAACTCGTTTATTTATTAAGAGCTTCCCAGGGGAAGTGGGGGGAGGGGGGGGCAAGTTTCCGCTGTTAGTAAAATACCGCTGCAGGGATGAGTACGCATGGATGGAGAAAGTGTTAATAATTACCGTCATTGTACCGTAGGTTGTAGGTTCTCAAACGATTGAGAGGGAAAAAACTAAATAAATCTTGAAAATGTGTCGATTTTGAAGTGTGCGTCAACAAGCGTGACAGGCTTGGTGTGAACTCCTCTTGGGAGTTCAAAGTCCTCAATTCTACCCACTGGTTGCAAATGAGTAGGAGTATTTGCACCACACGTCTAGTAAATCCGATTAATGATTTATACAGGACCTATACATGATACAGGATCCGGATTATGAAGTCACTCGCCGTCTTTCAATGTGTCACGCAACTTTGGCTTACGTTTATCGGCATGGCAATGACTACAAAAAAATATTTCAAAAGAACACTGGCTAGGTTTCAGAATAGAAAAAAGGGCTGGGTTTTTTGGACAGGTTACGAGTGAAAACGTGTGGTGGAACGTTCCGGAACCGGTTTGTCGCCCCGCCGAAGGGAAGGGAAGGACTTACTGCTGGACCTGGTGGCTGCAGTTGGCGCTGGTGAAGCTGACGATGAGCTGGAGCTTCTCCGTGGCGTAGTTGACGAACTGGCGCTTGAGCGCCCGCTCCTTGGCCTTGGTGGTCCAGGTGAGCTTCTCGTACAGGTACAGCAGGGTGTAGAGCGAGGCCGACAGGGCGATCAGCCTCCAGCCCACCGTTCGCCACACCTGCAGCACACGGATGATGACAGAGAGAGAGACAGACAGAGAGAGAGACAGACAGAGAGACAGGCAGAGAGACAGAGAGAGAGACAGACAGACAGAGAGACAGACAGAGAGACAGAGAGAGACAGACAGACAGACAGAGAGAGAGACAGAGAGAGAGACAGACAGAGAGAGAGACAGAGAGAGACAGACAGAGATAGAGACAGAGAGAGACAGAAAGAGAGACAGACAGATGTTATATATAGAGTCGTTATCTTATCTATGGTGTATCTGGTTTGTGTATCTGTTTACTTCTTGTCAAATCACGGGAATATAAATAAATAAAAACTGATGAAAATGGGTAATGGGTTATATTATCGCCAAATCAATCCTTCCATTTTCCCCAAAGACTGGCCGTCAGTCTCCGTTTTCCAGGAGGGTAGCTGTGTGCCACAGGCTAGCCGTGGTTGCCAGGTTGGGCAGGCGAAACGCTCACCACTCCGCCTACGATGACCACGCTCATGGAGGTGCGCGAGGTGAGGGACGCCAGGTTGGTGGCCACCGACAGCATGAGGTCCTCCTGGGTCATGAGGGCCCCTTCCTGGGGCGGGGCCAAGGCGGGGGGGCCGCTGGAGGGGGTGCGGGCCATGGGCAGTGCCGGGCGTGGGACCTGAGAGTGTGTGTGTGTGTGTGTGTGTGGGGAGGATACAGTAGAGAAGTTGACTTTTTCCCCACCATTTACGTTTTGAGAATGTTCATGTTATGAATTGATGCTAATTCCTAGTCTACCTTGTACATCGTTCAATCATTAATGAACGGTATTCAGATGTTTTCAAACTAGACATGACAAACGTAAATCAACACCAACAGGGCATATTCCCAAATTCAGTCAAAGAGGACGCTTGATTCCAACGGTGTTACCTGGAAGTTCTGGTCCACCAGTTTGAGGGCCCTCTGGGCGTTGGCGGGCCCCAAGAAGCGGTTGACCAGGGCGCTCCAGCCCAGGGAGAAGCGAAACTCGATGTTCTCCTGGAAGTCGGAGCAGAGCGTGGCGCAGTTGAGGTCGTAGCTCAGGTCAAACTTCCTGTTGGGGATCAGCATGTGGATTTGGGTCTGGACAGCAGGGGGCAGCAGAGGCTGCAGGCTCTCTGTGGGGCGGGGGGGGGGCGGGGGGGGGGGGAGAGAGAGGGAGGGGGGAGAGAGGGTACAAACACACCGTCAAACAGGTCTGTCGGGTGTCAGACTTCTAGGAATTCATACCTTCCTGTAAGGAAAACCTACACGCTTTATAAGACAACACCTGGTATCACCGAGGCATCAGCATTTCGTTGCCGGGGGAAATCAGGGACTTTTCTGTACTCATGTTAATCACAATCGATAAGCTATTGCTTTATTATCTGTTCATGTCTCCTGTCATATTATTCATTCATATGTATGTGTCCCTAATGTAACCTTTATTGTGTTGTGATGATAGTCACAAGTCTATGAGGTAGTGTCCACTGACTGAATAACATACAGCCAACAGGTGTTTGTTATTCAGTGAGGCGGAAGTTATTTCCCTTTCTACTGTAAAGTCTGTCCTCTGACTCTCTGCCGAAAGAGACTTTGGGAGTCTGAACTGGTCATTTTAAGTCCAGGTGTTTGTTAAACTCTCTCCCCAATCGGGTGGTTGCATAACACTAAAACCCAGAACCTAAACTGATAGTTCTAGTGGACACGGACATTATTATTTTAATTTTTTCACACTCTTGATTCTTGGGCTCTAGGATATTAAATGGACCTGGAAAAAAATTGGGCTTTTCATACTTCACATGTCTTCCCTTTGGGTCAAAAGAATACCAGGCGCTCTGACAGCATATTCACAAAGAACGATACAACCATATTAGTCAAGATAACTGCCCGAGCGTACGCCATCACCAGTTCCACGGGATGCTTCATGAGGTGTGTGAGGAATGGCATGACACAAGGACAAGACTGGGGCTTGTGTAAATATAACCCGAGTGTGTGAGTGTGTACCGATCATGTCTTTCTGGGAGGACTGCACCGAGGCGTTGACGGCGTCAGAGCAGCGGAAAGCCAGGTTCTTGCCCATGCCCTGCTCTATGTGGGCCAGCAGCTCCTGAGAGAGAGAGAGAGAGAGAGAGAGACAGAGAGAGAGAGAGAGAGACGACAGGGGGGGTCAGGCTGGCGGAACAGGTCGACACACGAGACGGTACATTTATTTTGGTGCCCCCAAACTTCAGGCCGTGGTGAACAGGAGTGACGGTGGGGCCCCGCGTACCGTTTTGTAGATCTTGAGGACGTGGGGGGAGGGGTGGAAGTCGGCGTGAAACTCGTCGATGATCACGTTGAGGCGACAGATCTCCTCGCCCATTGCACTGGAAACCTGACACACACACACACACAGCTGTCACATCACCCTCCAAAATCCTGCAGTGGCACAGCGTGTTTGTTATGTAATATGACTGTATATGTGATCACGTTACTGCTGTCATGCTTGGCTCCCCTAAATACAGTATGTACTCCTACATGCTACACCAAAACAAACAGGAGTGAGGCCGTGATATGAATAAGCCCCAAACCATCTCTCTCCCTCTAATCGGAGTGGGTAACTACAGCATAACTGTATATATGAATAAAATGTAAATACACATTATGGTGAACAGTGCATGAGCACATCAGCTACTGTCGCTCTCAATACACCGGCGAGGGGTTTGGAGTGCTGTGGTGTTGGGTCGGGGGTCAGTCACCTTGGCCTCCACCTCCTCGGTGATGGTCTTGATCTTCATCTTGATGTCCTGGATGAGCAGGTTCAGCTGGTTCTTCACAAACTCCAGACGGTCCATCTGGTATTCCCGGTCCTCCAGCGACAGCACTCTACACACCCCCCCCCCGCCCACCAACCACGGGACAGAGGTCAGTCGGGCACGGGGAGGTGCTCTGGCGAGGCGCCGTGACCGTGTGCATTTGTAAAAGTGACCATGCCATTCGCCTATTCATACACCGAATACCCCTTTACTTTCAATCGGGTTAAAACTGCGGGGCTTGAAGCGCCACTGATCAGGAAACCGCCCGCTTACTCAGTCTACAGTAGCATGAATTGTGGCAGGCCATCGCAAGCTACAGGTGTTGAGGAGATCTTGACATAGCTCAAAGTCACCTCACCCCTCACAAAACACCACCCCCCCCTCCCCTCCCCTCCCCTCCCCCCCCCCCGGGACATGCCCCCCCCAGGAGAGGGGGCACGGCGAGGAACGGGGACACCCACCTCTTCTCGGCCGACTCGATGTTGATGGCGTCCATGATGGCTTTGACCTTCCCTGCGATTTGCTTTGCCCTGATCGTGTGCTGCTCAAACTTTGTTTTCACTGCTGACTGCGAGATACACTCCTGCGAGGCCACAACACACACGTTACCGTGGTGAACCGGGGGGCTGCTGCCACGCACACACACACACAAGTTTGTGTGTGTGTGTGTGAAGTCGCTGGGTCAAAAGAAGGGGTTAGATACAGCCCTGCTGCCACACAACTAGGAAGGGGAAGAGACGAGGTGAAGAAAACAAAGAAAACATGGCGGCAGCAGGGTTGTGTCTCCAGTCCCGCGGCCCCCCGAGGTTTCACAGGGTCACCGTAACGTGGCAGTGAAGCGGTAGCGTAAATCATAACACAAAAAGTCAATACAACTCAAGGAACACAACTTAAACAAAAGAAGGCATCGTTGCACACTACATGATAAGACTAGCATCATGCTGCATTCGGGTTTAGTATACTTTTTCGTAGGTATATTATATGTAGGTACTTTGTCATTTTCAGCCCATATTCTTAAATGGTTTACTTCATTAAATGACTTTAAATGAAATCCATTTAATTAAAATGTATAAAAAAGGGCCAAAGTCTGTGTTTACAGTGTCAAGTACAAAAAATGTGTGAGAAGATTAGTTACATACTGTAGCTACAGCTAGACAGTACAATAGGATTCCAAGGAGCATCCAAAGAATAGTGCTTTGGAGGTTTTGTATTGCTAATCAAGTCGGCAGATTAAAAGCCTTCCCAAATGTACAGTATATCCAGAAGATATCCCATTAGTTGACAATAACACAACTCAGACAAAGACATAAGTGCAGGCGGAACGGAAAGAACTCAAACATACGAGACAAACACAACTGAAAACCGAACTGAAAGGGGGATGTCCTCGCCTTAGCAAATCTAGACTTCAGCAATGAAGACGCAGGTTGATGCAAATGACGCACATTCCTATTGGCTGAGAGGCCACTGAGGGCTGCGTTTGGAGACGAGCGATTGGTGAAGAGACAAGGGGTCCTGGATGGGCTGAAGACTGAATGTAGAACGTGGGCCATGAAGGTAGAATGGTTAAAACGTTCTTTTCTGAGTTCTTTTCTTAAACTTACTTCTATTCAGCGTTTCTTGGATATCATTTGGTTAACCTAGTCTAGGCTTATTCTAGTCTGACTTTAAACTTCCAACTGGTTCAAGCAGGACGTTTCTGTGAATCCTTTCCAGTATGGACATTTTAAGCTGCATGCCGTGTTGTGCTGACGTTTACAATCCTCGTATCTCTTCCCGATATCCCTGCGTTTCGAGACGGGCTACATTAGACTCTGAAGACACACGGCAGTGGGGGGTCTCCCTCTAGGACCCAGAGAGCAGTCGTGCCGCTTCAGGAGAGAAACCCTGGGAACAAGGTTAGGATTCTACCTCATTGGATGGCTTCAAAATAGGAGAAATTTAAAATAAAACCACCTTTTAAGTAAGGTATGGGGGCTGACGTAAAAGTATAGCATAGGACACCAATCTAGACAGCCTTTTACCTTTTTTTGGTGGTCTCTCTCACACAAACACACACACTTTCCTTTTGTATTGGACCACGGCAATGTTCTCCCTGCCACTACTGACGGTGGTAAATAGTTGTGCTAACGGCTTATTTTGGCCATCTTCCCAGATTCCCCTGACGCCGGGTTCACAGTGTCACACTGTCGAAGGCCAGGCCGACAGGAAGCAGAGGGAGAGTTGGCATGGGGCTCTTTACCCTGCCTCAAGGTCACTGGTCAGGAAACCAGGTTTGTAATCTGAGGCGTTTGCCTCCGGGATTGACCCCCCCGACTGCACATCCAATTTAAATTCTGCTTCGATTCTGTGGAACGATTCTTTCGTTGTGATCGCTCTCCACTAGGCCTATTCGGAATGGTTCTCCTTGACTCTAAACATCGTCGACTGACTTCATATGAGCCTGGGTGTCTCCTCCTGGTAGGTGCTGATGTCCTATTTCCATCAGTAGAAGCCGAAAGGACAACAGTTTCATAGTATTTGGTGAGCCTTCAGTCGGCACGAAAGACGCAAGACGGTTAGCACAAACACCCATGCTCTCACACACATACACACACACACACACATGCTTTTACATACTGGCACCCGCACGGTCACTTGCCTCGAACCTCCTCTCAAAGCTCTGGAACTCTCTGAGCCTCTCTTGGAAGCCCTCCGCCAGAGCGCCACCTGTTAAAGGAACCACACCGTCATGGCCACCAGGATGGAGGAACCAACATATCCTGCTGCTGCCATCTTAGATAAGACATTTATTTTCAACCCTCAAATGGGGTACATAGAGATACAAAATGGTGAGTGTGTGTGTGTGTTTTGCCATAGCACAGACCATGAGAACGCGCCAGGCTATAAACTGAGCTCACGAGACACTAAAAAGCAAAGGTCAGTTGTTGTGAGAATGTGAGCGAGTGTGATTGCATAAGTGGCCTGTCCCCTTGTGAGCGCTATGCCCAGAGTTGATAGTGCAGTTCACAAAGTGTCATACAGTAACTTGGCTAGGCTCAGTGTTATTTGGAGGGCTGGGTCTAATTTGGGATGTCATACTGAGTATCCTACTCACACAGGACGGACACGGACACACACTCTGAGATGTACATACTGACTATGGTCACTAAAACACACACACTCCAGGACGAACATACTGACTGTGGTCACCAAAACAAAACCTTGTTTACTCTTGGTTTGACCATTTGTCTTACACAATGGGCAAAGAGACAGCTGTTCGTTTTACCACACACACACACACACCAATAGTCTTACCGGTCTCGGGCATGCCCTGGGCTCTCTGCATGCGGGAGTTGAGCACCTCTTTGGCCGAGACGAAGAAGATGCGGTTGGGGGCCTGCTCGCGGTCCACCACCTTCAGCTCCTCCACCAGGAAGTTGACGCAGCGGTCCGTGTGCTGCTTCCGGACCTGCCGGGGACAGAAACCCCCCCGGGTAACTGACCCACACCAGCCACGCGGTCAGATACTGAGACCTGAGGGGAGGTCACTGAACACAGGCGGTGTGTGGAACGCAGTCTGTACTGTTTTCTGTACCCCCCCCCCCCCCCCCAGAAGATCTATATTATGGACACATGGTTATTAGGTGTGTTCGGGCCGTGCGTGTGATGGGGGCGGGGCTGGAGGAGGAGCTACTCACGTCCTCCATGTACTCGGGCTCGTTGGCCGAGGCGTCCCAGCGGTTGTTGAGGATGAAGATGTTGGGCTTGGAGAGGCGCTCGTTCACCTTGTGGAAGAAGTGCTTCTCCTGCGGGAGGCCCAGAGGGGGGGGGGGGGGGGGGTGAGGTGGGTGCCGACCGCAACATGTACACACACTGCATGGTGGATTGACTTCTGCATTTGCATCTTCCTCTATACGTCTGACAGGGCCTAGTGAATGTAGGCACGGATATCCCTTGCTGTCGATTCAGACGTTTTAGAACACATCTATATGAGGGATGTACCGTGCTAATTTCTGTGTTGTGTCTGAACAAGGTTGAACACCTTTAGCGTCGTATACTATATTAGAATTGTTTTCACCCTTGGAATAATACAGATTATTTATGTGCTGGCTGGCTAAAAAAAAGAGTGTGACTGTTTGTGCTGTCTTATGGGCAATCTTTCTAGGAACTTCAGGAGATGCACACATGTACAATCTTTATATTGATATACAGAATTGTTTATTTGTGTTGTACATTGTTTTTTTGTACTTGCACCACCATTAGCCAAAGGTTAACCACCAGAATAAAGGTTATAGAAAACAAACATGTTGTATGTATGTATTTTATATGGATCAATAGATACTGAGGTAGTCCTATTATGATGTCAGCAAAATTGGCTCTGAACCAATGGAGACAATGGAAGCATTCTGGAACACTTTTAAACATTCCAAAAAGTTTACACAAGAAAACAAAACGTTCTCAAAGACACCAGATCTACTTTCATGCATGCCATGCAACCATGATGAAAATGAACCCCATCACAGTTTGGGATCAGGTTAATTACCTTGGTGAGTAATGAAATTCATTTTATTTTATTATATGAATTATTATCTGAATCAGAACTAAAAATATTATATTCCTATTAAAAGTAATAATTATAATAAAGTTATCAAATTCAGTGTGTTTAAAGCTTAAAAACTGAAAGAGTGGTCATTAAGTTTGTCATTAGGTTTGTTAAAAACTTAGCAAAATACTGAATGTTAGTTAATTTTGTCTTTAGGTTTGTTAAAAGCTTTAACACAGAATAAAGGGGGGTTAAGGTAAGGTAAATTATCAGTTTGGAGGGCAGTTCATCCCCCAAAATGAAACTATTCAGTAAGCAATTCAGGAGAAAAAAAAAGTGCAAACACTTGGGTTGCCATAGCTACCAAACTACAAAGCCATATGTTCCGTAACAACATGATAGTTACATATCAACTCATTACCGTTTAACAATACGTTATTATACAAGAGCAAAATGGCATATGGTTGGGCTTTCCAGGGCTAAGTGGATGGTAACGTTGATCTCGTTCTGGTCATAACAATAAACGGCCCTTTATAACAACCACATACCCCTTCCTCCATACTGTGCCTTCTTACACTTTTGTAATAACCCATAATCATAAACTTAAAAACGATTCAATTACAAAGCAACACACGCAAGTTAAGGTAAAGTGTTGCCAAAAATGTATGGTCAAATTAATCGAAAACGTTATATGAAAGATTATCTATTATGTTCGATTTCTGGACTACATCTTGAGTCTCCTTCTGCTCTTTCAGCTACAGATTCCACACAACCCTCCAACCAGTTCTCCGCTCCTACATGGGGCTCCTACAAAGACCAAGGGGATGCATATGTGGCCCTGAAGAAAAAAGTGGATCCCAATATCATCGTTATCGACTCTTCTGATGAAGACAGCTCGGATGATGAGCCTCCAGACAAGACCTTGTCTGTGCATTTGTTGGCTAACGAGACTGCCTCCTATGCTAGTGGCAGGTCTGCAGGGTTTCACCAGGAGTCGAGCAGCCACTTCATGGCCTCTAGCTGTCCTCCACAACAGCTAGACCCAGCTGCCTCTACTTACCCTGGGACTAGCACTTACATCTTCCCCCCACAACCAGCTGCCATAGCTCTCAGCCCTGGCAACTCTGACTTCCCTGGACCTAGCATCTCCAGCGGTCCTGGATTTAGCAGCTCGAGCTACCCTGGGCCTAGTGTCAATACCTGCTCTCCACAGCACCCTGGTGATATGACGTGGCCCAGCCCCATGAGTCATCCAAATGGAAGCACCTCTAACCACTACAATGGGCCTAGCGTGCCCATCTGCCCTCCACCACAACCTGCTAATATGTACCCTGATCATAGCTCTGGGATGAACCCTGGTTCTAGCATTCCTAGCAACTATCAAAGTCCTGGTCAGCCCATCTGCCCATCACAGCCTCCTGATGGCTATATGGACCCTGGTCTGAACTACTATGTCTACCCTCCACAGCAGGATAGCACTAGCACCTACGACTACCACAATAGCTCTAGCATGACTGTGTACACTCCACAGCAGGCTAACTCTAGCATGACTGTGTACCCTCCACAGCAGGCTAACTCTAGCATGACCGTGTACCCTCCACAGCAGGCTAACTCTAGCATGACTGTGTACCCTCCACAGCAGGCTAACTCTAGCATGACCGTGTACCCTCCACAGCAGGCTAACTCTAGCATGACTGTGTACCCTCCACAGCAGGCTAACTCTAGCATGACCGTGTACCCTCCACAGCAGGCTAACTCTAGCATGACTGTGTACCCTCCACAGCAGGCTCGCACCTCAACTTGCTCTTGGAGCAACACGACCACCTCCCATCCACGAGTCTCCAGCTCTCTCTATCCCAATGACGTAGAGATGATCTCTCCTCCGGCCAGCCCGAGGATCACTGATCTGTGGGATGAAGTGGAGGACATGGAGGTGGACTATGATGACCGCTCCAGCAGCAAGACACAGGCAGCTGCAACCCTCTCAACACGCAAAACTGCTCCACAGAACACCTTCCACCAAGGATCTCTTGCCAGCACCAGCTACGACATGAAGGCCCCAGTCTACAGCAGCTCTGGGCCCAGCAACAGCTACAATGCTTTCCCTGGCACCATGACTGCTCCTAATGGTAGCGCTTACTACTGTAATGGGCCTAGCATGCCCATCTGCCCACCACCACATCCTGCTATTATGTACCCTGATCATAGCTCTGGGATGCACCCTGGTTCTAGCATTTCTAGCAACTATCAAAGTCCTGGTCAGCCCATCTGCCCACCACAGCCTCCTGACACCTACATGGGCCCTGGTCTGAACTACGATGTCTACCCTCCCCAGCAGGCTAACTCTAGCTTCACCGCATACCTTCCACAACAGGCTAGCCCTAGCACCCACGGCTACCATCCCAGCACTAGCCTCACCGTTTACCCTCCACAGCAGGCTAACTCTAGCATGACCGCGTACCCTCCACCACAGCAAGCTAGCACCTCAAGCTGCACAACCACCTCCCTGCCACTAGTCTCCAGCGCTCTCTATCCCAATAACATTGAGATGATCTCTGCTCCGGCCAGCCCGACAGCCGCAAACCTCTCAACATCTAACACTGCTCCACAGAACACCTTCCACCAAAGATCTCTTGCCAGCACCAGCTACGACACGAAGGCCCCAGTCTACAGCAGCTCTGGGCCCAGCAACAGCCTCAATGTTCAGGCTCTGGTCCATAGCTCTGGCTCCAGCACTGGAAACAGTATTTGTGGATCCATCCTGACCCATGCCCACCCCCGGCCGGGGGTCATCCAGAACCACTCTGAGGCCAAGACCAGAAAGAGGGTGTGGGAGGCCACACTGGACCACTATGGCCTAGCAGAGGACGAGCCCGTCCCCAAGAAGAGGAGGATGATTGTCAAAGTGAACCGTCCTTGTATGCGACGGAGGGTGCGCTGAGGCAATGTTGTCACTTTTCCTTCTTTGACGCGGTGAAAGTTTCCGTTTTAGCATTCTATCAAGAGGATTGTGCCACCACTATTTTCTAATATAATTTTTTTTACTAAAGCATTATAAAACACTCATATTTCTAGAGTTGCTCTCAATTAGAGTGCTTGATTGACAAGTTAATAAAAAGTGATAAGCATGTGTGCAAGGATTGAATTAATTTTTTTATCTTGAAATGTAAAATAAGTCTGTATGATAAAAAGATAAGCAGTACCACTTGGATATAAACGATGCCTCTGTTGTTGAACTGAGAAGTTCACGTGGGTCACTTCACTTGGCATGGAAGAGTGTGTCCAAATGATCAGAGGCTGATTATCCAACAAGTCTTGTTTGACAACACATTCCAGCTATGGTGTTCTGTGATTGACTGTGTCCTAACATAGCCTAAATACATCCGTTTGCAACAGTGAGCGGGGGGGGGGGGGGGGGGGCGGTGTTATGGGGCATGCCCCTTTAAAAAAGATTTGGCATTCATAAGCTCTGAGATTGCCAATGTGCTCTGACATACCGTGAATGCTTCAGCAGACATAAACAGAGCTGAGTCTGTGGGCTGGGTCCAAATGGAGCTAGCAATACCTCGGCACCATTAGCCATTCCAAGCTTAAGGAAATGAGTAAGCCCTTCTTATACAAGTTGGTGGTTGCAATTTCACATAGGTTTACAGAACTTCTATCATGAATTAAAACTCTTGAGTTTCTCTTACTCTTTGGTTCTTTCTTCTTTTAAATGCAAACATATTTCTGGGAACCATAGTCACAAATATTTCACGCATATAAAGAATTGTGCAAAAAATGACAGCCAGTGCAAGCAAGGTTAGGTTAATTAGTTCACACTGCTCTTGGGAATGGCTAAGCTACTTAACAGCCCCAGTTTGCTGGTCTCGGAAGGACAGCCATTGGTCAGGTCTGTCTTTTGAGAGAAAGTCCAGCCTGTCCTTTCCTCTTACCGTGTTCATGAGGGTTGATTCAGAGTTGGCGACCAGAACAAACACATCGGCGTCCAGACAGAACTTGTCGATCCAGCTGTCCAGCTGCGTTGTGACATCAGTCCCGGGGCTGTGGGGCCAGGGTCGAAAGGTCAACAGACATCAAGGTCACACATCAAGGTCTTTTCAGAGATGATATAAGAGTCTACACCAACTCAACTATAAGTCTAACCAAGATCGTTTCAGACAATCTAGTACGGGTTGAACTACAATTCGCAACAAGGATACAAACTAGTAACGCATCCATTGGGATTCAAAAGTATGTTTTTCCTAGAGCGGCTACATATAGCTCATCTGTGTTTAGTAAACAGTGTGGCCTGAAGTGTGTAATAGTACTACAATAAGCCTCTCTCCTACTGTGCGAGAAGCTTAGCAGGCCCGCTGGGTGTGAGTGGAGGTGAAGGTTGGAGGTGTAGTCTGCCGGCGTTTCACTGTTCACCTGTCCACCAGAACTAGGTCGTCTCTCAGCAGAGCACACTTGGTCTTGGGCCAGAAGACTCGCACCAGGCAGCCTGCGTCCAGGCTCTCATCCATGTGCAGAGCATGTGCTAGCTGGTTCACTGTCTGCGAGAGGGGCAGGGAAGGAGGAAGGTCGTTTGAATTCTGGGACTGGGGCTTTTATTGGATTTGGAAATCATTTGCCCTGCTAAGCCCATGTTATCTCTGGATACCTGGCTTTAGCTTGATGCTACACAGCACAAACAGTTCAGCTTCTCTATTGACTTAGGACAAAACCGCATAACAAAAGAGTGAATGTTGTGGGTATTTTATATTACAATGTTTCCCTTGTTCGAGCTGAATAACAGAATACATGAAAGATTGATTAGATTTAGGCTGTGTGACCTTGAAACAGGAACAGCACTGTACTCTTCGTCCAATTATACTGGTCTGCACCTTAGATATCTGACACCAGTGTAAACATACAGTATTTGCATGTTTGTGTCTGTTCAAATGTAGTCAGAGCTGAACCAACCATACTAGCCCCACGGCAGAGACACTATGACAACAAGTTTATCTGGTAGTCAGGGGTTTTATTGCCCCTGTTATCAGGATACAGTGAGAAAATAAAAACTTCTCGACTCTCGACCCTCCCTCATCCCTCCAACTCGACATGTGACACTCCGACCCAAGCCGACAACCCTTTTCTCGAGATCTGCACCTCCGCATGGTCAGCGCATCAACTGACAACCCCTGACAAGGTCTCCCACTCTCTACAGCTCTTACAACACGGCTCCAAACCACACCACACTAGCTTACAGTATGCCGACTCCAATCCTATTGGTGGATGGACTAGGACCCTCCCATAGTAGCAACCAATCAGTAAGGATGTACGTGTGTGTTACCTTGATGCTCTTCTCCTCTTCGGAGCCCTCCGTCTTGAGGTAGGCCTTGTCCTCGTCCGTGCCCTCCACGCTCAGGAAGCAGTTGGTGGTGTGGCCGATGCCGCTGGGCAGCACTCGGTCCCTCAGCATAGCATTGACTACAGTGCTCTTCCCATTACTTGTTCTGTGGGAGATGCAATCATAATAATAATAAATACACCCTTGAACTTAGCGTTCCAGACAAGGTAAGTTCCAGACAATCAGGTCAGACTGCGTACTGAAATGATCAACAGTTGTGGGCGAATTTTATGTTGATATAAAGCTATGAAGGCTTAACCGGTCATGCTCCACCCAATCACCCCATGTTAAGTGGCCTGGAAACAATTAAAGATGTGTTCAGTGTATCAGAGGTAGACAGCTGCACGGTAGAAGTGCTGTGAAGGTGTGTGCTGGCTTTGAACTGAAACCAAAAGCAAAGTAGACTAGTCTCATAATCATTCTTTCAACATGCAGTGTGCTCCAGGAAATCAACTGTCAGATAGATTTGCGTTGCTCAGAAGGATTTGAATGAATACAGATCTACAAAGTCACATTCTGTAACACACTTTGCTTTTAACCAACTTGGAAGTATAGGTCACAAATCAAAGATTAGACAGCACACAACATGAACAGTGAATTAACCCAAATCAACAATTTGTGTACCTGCCAAAGAAGGCCACCTTCATGTGTCTGCGCGCTAAGACTTCTTTGATAACAGCCAGTTTGTCTGCATAAGCCTGAATCTGCTCCTGTTGGTCCTGGCTGGCAATGTTTTCCAAGGCTTCATTTTGGCAGGTATCTAATCACAAACACACAAAAATAAGTACTGAAACTTTAACAAGAAAAAGACATAAGAAACCAGAGCTGTTTAACAATAATAACAGCCTACTTTAGTACTCAAATGTGTTCATTGCTTGTCTAAATGTCCTACTGGCTACAAGCACTCACCTTCTACAAACGCAGAGGCTTCTTTCACATACTGCAGGAGTTGTTCAAACACATCACCGATCTTTTTCTTGGCCACTACAAAGTGTTTCAGAGGTGAAAAGTCACCCTGGGCTGAATCCGTTCGTCGGAGGAGAGGGACTTTCTGAGAATCCATGTTTCAGATCTAGGAGAGTGGAAGAGGCAGAATGTCGCTAGCTATGATGTTGTCAAACATTTATCAAACGCCAGCTGACAATCTAACTGTGGGTTGAGATGACAGTGAGCAGCAAATACCTACGCTCAATATTTTATATCTTATAATGAACCTAGACGCATCTAATTGACAACAGGGTCCAAACTTAATGCACTGTACACGTCACTTTCGTTTTAGAATTAAATCAATACAGATTGGTCATCTTCCCTAGCGGCTATACGTTTATAGCGTCAAAATATCAGAACATTGATTCTTGTTAGTATTAGCTCTAGCTAGCTAGCTACAAATACTATCCAACTAGCGCATATGTTCACTTAATATACAATTGTTTCCCTAAAATGGCATGTCTGCTAGCCTACTAAATTAATCTAGCCATCTTGCCATCGAGCTAACTCGCATGTTATGATTCAGAATTCAGCTGTTTTATAACGCGTGCCATCGTTGCGTGCATTAGCTTGCTGCAACTAGCCAACTTGCTCAAGTCAGTCTTGCTCTAAAATAAGTATTTCCTTACCACAATGTATGAGGGGACCAAACCTTCCTTTTCATACCACAGGAAAATCCTCTCGCTGTATATGACAAATACTCTATATCAGGTGCAGGTTTTTGATAAAGGTTACTTGACAATCCCCGCTAACCTTCCATTTGTTATCCTTGTCTCTGCTAGCGGTCAGGAACACAGGGCGGAGTTAACAGTGACGATTCTTGGTTGGCTGGTAGCATCATATCATTGAATAACCAGTGGGTCCCTGTATATAAATCTGTGGTGGGTCCATCCTCCAAGATTCCCCTCTTGGCAATAATCCCAAGTATCTGCCGCTCAGGGCTCTTGATTGACTGTGCTGTGCATAGTCTGTCTCATATTTCTTACGAAAATGCTTCTTTTTTCTTTTCTTTATTGTCGTTTCACGTAGTAGACACACGCATGCATGGTTATCTCTTCATTTGGAAAAATCTACAAAATTCAATATCATAGGCTTTAGTTGAATGATCATCGGGTGTCAGCCTAACAGTAGGCTATGTCCGTTAATTAAAAACTTTCGAACAACTTCAAATATGATGTCGCCCTCTTGCGAAAATTGTCAGTTAACCGAATTAGAAGGCCTAATAGGACTAGTTACTTATTTTGTTGTTGTTGTCAATTGCAACTTTTGATTAAACTGTTCACTCTCTATTCTACACAGTTTTGACTTGAAAAGGAATTTGATATAAAAAAAATTGCATGATTTAATCTCACATTTGCACCTGCAGCGTAGGAAACGTATTCACCTAACGATGCCATTTCAAGGAAACGCATACCGCCGGTGACCTGTGAATAGTAGCCCCCCTTCGACTGTCACCTGTCAACGTTGATACCATTTCTCGACGTGCACCCGTGAAACACAACCTGAACTGGGACCTCAGTGCTTGCGTCTATTTCAGCTGAGCCATCAGAGGAACGAATGTAAAAATACTGCATTTGCTGATCATCTGGAAGGCTGTAAATAAACGACCTTATTTTCCTATACGTAATATTTCGAAAAGGCCGGACATACGATGGAAAATTAACATGGTGAGGAAGAAAAAGATGCTGTTTTTTCAGTAAGTATTAATCTTGCTCTGTGTCAACGTTTAGGCCTAGTCCTTCAATGCCGTGTCTAAAACATAGAATGCCATAGTTGTTCATTTGTGAAAAATGATGGTTAACCATTTAGTTCGTAACATTTGGACTTTAATTTTCCTCACATAGCTTAAGTCTCATGAATTGATAATAACATGGATACACACATTGCTCTCCCACATAGATATAGATTACATAACGTCAGATGAATTTAGAAAGATTGCGTTCGACTGGTTGCTAATTAAATTAACATGCCCCTTTTCCCTCAGTGCTGTACATGAATTATTTGTATTTTGGAATTAAATATGCTCTCTCAGCTGTTGTTCAGTATATTTACAATAATTCAGTATAACCTTTGTATTTGGAGTCATGCCTAGTTATTTACAGTAAAACCATCATAGGTTTAAAACATTTCCGTCAGTTTCTCTATTATGTGAGTGCCATTGTGGCATGCTTGTGTGGCACACGAGCTTGTGTGTATTGTCTGTGTGTGTATGTGTGACCTTGTCCTCCACATTGTATCCATTTATCCAGCACTCTCTCTTTATCTGGGTAATTTGTTTATCTGTCAACTAACTTTCTCTAAATGATGTATCCAGGATGCTGTTTTTATGTATGTTCTTTATTCATGTGTACATGATAAAAAAAATATGAAGACAGCGTTTGAGAGATGATTCAAGTACAATGTGGTTGCATTGCTACCTATAGCAAGAGGACAAAGGCCGTAGAGGGAGAGGAGTGTATGCTTGGTTTAATCAATGTCTCTGTTGTCAGAATTTGCGGAAGCATGATGTGGGATGGATAGACAAAGAACAACCTCTAATGTGAGTATTGTTTTGTGTGTGTTTTTCCACCGCATGTTGTAGCCACAAGGCACTACACATGATCATGGTGTGGTGGCCAAACCTATGCCAATGGGCTTATTGACCTTGAAATGTAAAGCATCCTCTTATCACTCAATATATATTTGTTTTGGAGAAGGAAGATAAAAAAAAAAAAAAAAAAAGGTTGAATTCAAGCAGCAGTTGTTGGATCAGTTGTGATTTTGCTGGGAATAGGTACAGAAGCTTTCTCTCTTTCTCTCTCACACACAATCTCTCTCTAGATGGCCTCTAATGACCCTGACCTTCCCTATCCCCTTGGTGACCCCCAACCTGGTGACCTCATTGAGATCTTCAGACCGGCCTATCAGCACTGGGCTCTCTACCTGGGAGATGGCTACATCATCAACCTGACACCTGTTGGTCAGTAAACAACAGTGTGTGTTTGACCCCTGGCCCTCCGCACTCTCCATTGAATATTCAAGTCTGAATGTTCCCAATGCATATCACTGCCTTCTGTTCAGCACCATGAAAGGTGTTCAATCTGACTACCAGCCATCCTTTTGTAATCACAGATATAAACAGCAATCATTTGTCTGAGCAATGGCTTGTTGTGCGGGGATTCAATCTCAGTCACTCTGTCACAGCACACAAAGGGCTATTGTTTTTTTTAGACTCTTAAATGTCCTATGCTTTTTCTAGATGAGAGTCAGGCGGCTGCTATGTCCAGTGTGAAGTCAGTTTTTAGCCGCAAGGCAGTGGTGCGAATGCAGCTGTTGAAGGAAGTGGTGGGGACTGACTCGTACCGGGTTAACAACAAATACGATGATGACCACACGCCATTAGCTGTCGATGAGATCATTGAACGAGCTCAAGTCCTCATTGGCCAGGAGGTGTCATATGACCTCTTGGGTAGCAACTGTGAGCACTTTGTTACCCTACTGCGCTACGGGGAGGGTGTGTCTGAGCAGGTACCCGTTATTGCTTTTGCACACATGCACATAGACACACACACATACACACACACACACACACACACACTTCCTATGTCCATTACTCTATGGATATCGTAATCAATCCTTCCTGTCTTCAAAATGACATTAGGTCTCATCACAAAAATCACATTGTCATCACTCTTTGATTCATTGTGTTCTGCCTACACTTGTTCAACATGATTTCACTGTAGTTTAATTCATAAATTATATCTCCTGTTCATGTCTTGGTGTCAACAGGCCACACGGGCCATCGGGGCCATCAGTTTGGTGACAGCTGCAGCCAGTGCCTTCTCTGTGCTGGGGCTGATCAACACTCGCTCCAGAAACAGGCCCTTCTGAGAGGCAAAACAGCATCACCATCTTGTCACTGCTAGTCAGAATTTAAATAGTTCTCTCTGGAAATATCTTCTTGAGTATTATAATCCAAATTGTGCATTCAGGGGTAATACAACATTGTTATGATATAAGACTGTAATGCCATTAACAACAAAGAGAGATTTGTTATAAATTATATGGGTTATATTTCAGGTTTAAACAATTCATCCCCTTGGATTAAATGGACTGCAAATACTGTAATTGTATTTTGACACCTTAATAATCAACTCAACAGGAGCAGTGATGGTGGTGACGTTATTATTTGAATTAACGTTATTGTTTGAATTAAACACACATTATTCAATAAAATTGCTGCATCAGGCTTCTTTGTTCCTCTAGTTTGCTCAATAAAGTTTCCCAATCCAATGGAAACGATGACGTTGAATTTGTGCGCCACATGAGCCACACGTGTTTTGTTTTCATGGACGTGGTATGGAATCATCTGTGAAGTGGTAGCTGTCTCAGTCGTACATTTTCAAAGGAATTAATTAAAGTGACCTACCACACCAGCCAGCAAGCATGGGAAAGAAACTCAAAGTTGGAAAGACCCGAAAGGACAAATTCTACCATTTAGCTAAGGAAACAGGTACAATATGCAGTCACATTACACGACTAACGTTAGCTTGCATGGTTAGCCATTAAGGCCTGGTATCCTCGCCAAATTGTTAGCAAGCTAACTTTTGAACATGTACTGATCAATGTCATGTTATTTGTCATTGTAGGTTATCGCTCTCGTTCGTCCTTCAAACTTATTCAGCTCAACCGGAAATTTCAGTTCTTACAGAAAGCTAGGGCTGTTGTTGACTTGTGCGCTGCCCCAGGTGGTTGGTAAGTACGGTTAGCTGACTTTTATATTAATTTAATCTTCCTTGTTGAGGAGTTTATCACAGATTTTGTTAATCCTCAATTTAAACGTGTAGCTTTAACGAAAAATATTTGCTTTGTTGACGTGACCTTTTCTGTATTATTATCCCAGGTTGCAGGTGGCGTCCAAGTTTATGCCAGTTTCCAGTCTTGTCATTGGTGAGCGACCTTACGATTCTCACATTTATACTGATTGTAATAATGCAAATTTTACATGTGTGTGTGGAGTGTGTTTTCACCCATTGGGCCATGAAAATACAAATACAGTTATGGTACCAATACATAAATTATACTTTTGTGTGTGCTCCTCTCAGGTGTTGATCTGGTCCCTATCAGGGCCATCCCAAATGTTGTCACTCTACAAGAGGACATCACTACAGAGAAATGCAGACAGGTGGGGCAGAGAACTTGTGTGTGCTCATTCATGTAGGAGTTCAAACCCACATTTTGACTAGTTGACTGTCATGCAATATGTGAAGACAGTTGCATCTTCACGGTTCACTTTCGGTTATCACTGCAAATTTTCAGACGCTTCCCCTCAAATCATGTCTGTCGTTGGAGATTGGAGATGTTGCCCTGACTCTTCCCCCCCCCCCCCCCCCCCCCCACCGTAGGCTCTCAGAAAAGAACTACAAACATGGAAGGTAGATGTAGTCCTAAATGACGGCGCTCCAAATGTTGGTGCCAATTGGCAACATGATGCCTTCACACAGGGTAGGTAACAGCACATACAAAATGAATAAACAGGACATGGACTTCATGGTACAATCTCCAAGTAGTCAACATGCTCTGTGTTTAATCAGTATTAGTAAGGATTATAGTAGTTGGAAGCTTGATGGATTTGGTGATTAATAAGACAATTGAAGTCAGCAGTGCACAAACCCAAATGAGAATTTCAGCCACCCCACACCATAACCTCCCTACACATTTCCTTCCCAGCCCACCTGACTCTCATGGCCCTGAAACTGGCCTGCGAGTTCCTGGCCAAGGGCGGCACGTTTGTCACCAAGGTGTTCCGCTCCAAGGACTACCAGCCGCTGCTCTGGATCTTCCAGCAGTTCTTCAAGAAGGTGCAGGCCACCAAGCCCCAGGCCTCCAGGAACGAGTCTGCTGAGATCTTCGTCATCTGTCAGGGTGTGTGACTCCCCCCCCCCCCCCCCCCCCGCAGCTATCTAGCTAGCTCATGTCACATGGCTAAAGTCTCATGGAAAGTAGTTGGATGTAGCTCAGCTGATAAACGTGGCGCGATTCACCTCCCCGTCCAGGTTTTTTGGCCCCGGACAAAATTGACAACAAGTTCTTCGACCCCAAACATGCGTTCAAAGAAGTGGAGGTTCAGGCGAAGACTGTGAAAGAGCTGATCCCTGTGAAGAAGGCCAAGGTGTGTGTGTCATCAAATGTGTGATTCTCTTTTAGTGTTCAGTTAGTGTTGAAGAGGCCTCTCGTCCTGCCTTTTGATTGGTTTGTGAACAGTTGCTTTTCTTCCCCACCAGGCCGAGGGCTACACAGACGGCGATCTGACCCTGTACCACACCTTCTCTGTCTCAGAGTTCCTCAAAGCCGACAACCCCGTCGACTTCCTGGGCAAAGCCAACGAGGTGAGATTCCCACCGGGCGGTCGGCCGAACTGTGAATCGGCTGCACCTCGAACGAACCGCGTTTTCCCTTTCTCTGTTCTGACCGAATGTGCCGTCACCAGATCACCTTTGACAGCCTAGAGCTGGAGACTCACCCGGCCACCGTGGACGAGATCAGAGAGTGTTGCCGTGACATCAAGGTCCTGGGCCGTAAGGAGCTCCGGTAAGCCAATCACGCGAGCCGTCACTGGAACTGTGGAGTCTCTTACTGTTGTCCTGGACCCTCATGCACGACCGCTTATTTATTTTATGTTTTACTCATTTGTTCAGACTGCTGCTGAGCTGGAGATCCAAGCTCAGGAGATACCTGGCTAAGAAGCTGAAAGATGAAAAAGATGAAGCAAAGAAATCGGACCAAGAAATCAAGTATTGGCACTTTTTCAAAGCACCATGGCACACAATCATTCTTCTCCGTGCGTGCCAGTATATGGAGATCATGTGGTTGACCCAAACCCCTGCCCTTCTGCAGCCTGAGCTCCGGGGAGGAGGAAAGCGACACGGAGGAGCCAGCCAAGAAGACCGTAGCCGAGGGGAAGGAGGAAGAGGCCGAGGACGAGGAGGAGGAGATGGAGAAGAAGGTGGCCGAGCTGAAAGCCGAGGAGGTGGCTGACCTCAAACGGTACATTCACCTACGAACCTGTGGAAACCGTGTCGTTTTTTTTTTCTTGGGAGGGGGTGAACAACGGTTGTTTTTGGCCGTACCAGGAAGAAGAAGAAGCTTCTGAAGGAGAGGAGGAAGCAGAGGGAGAGGGTGGAGCTGAAGATGGACCTGCCGGGGGTCTCCATCGCCGACGGCAACGACGAGTCCATGTTCTCGCTCAGCACCATCAACAAAGCCAAGGTAGAGGCTCTGAAGCCCCCCTCATCCCTTACACACACACACACATGGACACACACACACAGATCTCACGTCTTCCCCTCTCCTCCTCTCTCGCCAGGCACTGTGCGAGATCACCAAGGGGGACATGAAAGCGGCCGACAACATGGTGGCGGGCGAGGAGGACCTCTACCTGTCGGACGAGGACGGGGACGACAAAATGTCGCTGGCGTCCGACCTGGACTCGGACGACATGGCGGAGGTGGAAGAGAAGGAGAAGGAGTTGGAGAAGAAGGCTCCCAAGAAGAAGTACGTGCCCACGCACGGCTCTATGGCCTCGGGCGCCGTGATACGATTGCTCCGCCCGCGTCCCTGTCACGAACCCGGTGGCTCACGTTTGGGGCTTTTGTTTGCAGGGTGTCCTTCTGTATGGGGGCGGAGGAGGAGGAGGAGGAGGAGGAGGAGGAGGGAGGAGGACTGCTGGTGAAGCTGGAGGGGAAGGAGGAGAAGCAGGACAGAGAGACCAACCTGTGGTTCAGCAAGGTCTGTTACCACACACACACGCAGTGACATCATTTTGAAAGAAACGTATGAAAAGCAGGAAATCCTTGGTGGAAAGATTTATAGAGAGAGAGCATAAGTAGCGTATAAGTTGGTTGCGCTTAAAAAATAAATAAACATAATAGTATCGAGACACACACAGTGTCACACGATATGACAAGGAAAGTTAATATATAAGAATACAATAATATCATTAAAACAAAGACCAAACCGTGGGCTGGGTGGGCAAACGATCTCCGGCGTTTGAATTGGGGGCGGGGCTTTGTAAACGTCGGCGCTCACGTCGCTGCCGTCTCCCCCGGCCCTCAGGGGATCTTCTCGGAGCTGGACCTGGACGGAGACGCAGAGAGCGAGCTGAAGCAGTCCCAGAAGCTCCACACCCAGGACGCCCCAGGTGAGACGTTTGGGACGCGGGAAAAACCTCCCACTTCCATTCAGCCCAGACACGCCTGCCTGAAACACAGCGCGCTCCCGTCAAGACGGCCGAAAGAATTAAATAGAAACGTCCTCAGATCGTCAATATATATTTAAAATGTAAAATATCCTCATAAATCGGAATTCTTAACTCGTGTTCCTTTTCCCGCCCCCACCCACCTCATCCGTTGTTTTTGTACTCAGTCGGCAAAGGGAGGAAGAGGAAAGCAGAGGAGAAGGCCCAGCCGGAAGAGGAAGAGGCGGGGCCTTCACAGGAAGCGGAGGGGGATAGCGACACTGACACTGACTCTGACAATGATGACGAGAGGTCAGCTTTCACAACACTACACTTTCCAACACGGGTTAAAATACACAACTGTGACAGGAAAGACCCATTCTTCTTGTATCCATTCCAAATATTCTCAATATACCAATACTACTTTCTGGAATGTTCTTTTGCGTGTCAAAGCTGAAGCATCTTACGTAAAAGTAAATGTGGCTTATCCCCCCCTCCCTCTCTTCTCCACAGGGAAATTGCCCAGATGAAGGCCGGCAAAGGAGCAGGTGGCTCCCAAGGCAACACAGAAGATGAAGATTTACAGGTGGTCCCTGTGGAGAGCACCAGTGAGTACAGGACACGTTCCGCTTTGGGTGACAGGCGGCCGTTTCGACCAATGAGAGGTTGTCGTCGCCAGGACTGGCCAATTGAGGTGTGCGTGTGTGCTCCTCAGGTAAGCGGGCTAGAATCCTGGACCCAGAGGGCTTGGCCCTGGGGTGTCAGATCGCCACGTCCAAGAAGAGAGCCAGAGATCTGGTAGACGGCTCCTTTCACAGGTACAATAAACCGGTTCAGAAAGATTTTGTCACACTTTCTCAATGTCTTTGTGTTTCTGTCTACTATTGTCTCTGAGACAGTCTTGTTTGTGTATGCCAAACTGACGTGTGTGTGTTTGTAGGTTCGCCAGCTCTGAGGACCAGTGCGAGGTGCCCGAGTGGTTCGTGGACGACGAGAACAAACACCGGAAGAAGCCCGTGCCCGTAACCAAGGAGATGGTGGAGGAGTACAAGGAGCGCTGGAAGGAGATCAACGCCAGGCCCATCAAGAGAGTGGCCGAGGCCAAGGCCAGGAAGAAGAGAAGGGTGAGGAGGCTGGAGAGGAGGAGGGGGGGAACCGCACGTGAATGGGGAATCGAGAACCTCATCTTTTGTTCCTCCACAATGGGATCGATTTTAGATTTGAGGGAGGACGAGGAGACTGAAAGGGAGGGGGGGAGCGTGTTTTTTCACAGCACTAACGACATGTGCCGAGTAACCAAGTCCGTGATTTGACCCGTGTCCCAGATGCTGAAGAAGATGGAGCAGGCGAAAAAGAAGGCAGAGGCTGTGGTCAACACCGTGGACATCTCTGAGAAGGAGAAGATGTCTCAGCTAAAGACGTATGTGTGCCGTCTTGGCCCCGCCCTCAACCATACACACACACACCATCACTGTAGCCACAGCAAAGTGTAGCCACAAAGTCCCAACCAGCTCTCACGCTGCCATTACAAAACCCCGAACCCAGACCTCACGTCCAAACCAACTTACTCCACCTGATGGAGTCAAGCGAACATCCAGATATCTTTCTCAGGCATAAACTACATTTCCCAAAAGCGTCCTTGTGTCCATATACAAAAAAAAAGCCTATTTTTGTCAACCACATTCCCCCCCTTTCCTCCCTCCCGCAGTATCTACAAGAAGGCAGGCGTGGGCAAGGAGAAGAGGGAGGTCACCTACGTGGTGTCCAAGAAGGGCGGCGGAGGGAAGCACGTCCGCCGGCCGGCCGGCGTGAAGGGGGTCTTCAAGGTGGTGGACAACCGCATGAAGAAGGACATGAGGGGCATGCAGAGGAAAGAGCAGCGGGACAAAGGGGGCAAGAAAGGCGGGAAAGGCGCGGTGGTGGAAGGGAGGAGGGATGAAGGGAGGCAGGGGAGGAGGGATGAAGGGAGGCAGGGAGGAGGGATGAAGGGAGGCAGGGAGGAGGGATGAAGGGAGGCAGGGGAGGAGGGAAAGGACGGGGACCAAGGAAGTAGATTTGATTGATTCATGTTTTTTTGCCTTTTGTTCCTTGATTTGACCGACTTTGTGTTAAACAGTCCATGAAAAGACAGCCTGTTTGGTCGGCTACGGTCATACAGGCGTGGGGGAATAAACATCCCAATCCTGGGTTTTCTTCGAGTTGAATTGTGTTGACGGCTCTAAGAAACTTAAAGCCATCTTGTGGGAAACAGTTGTATCAGTATCAATGAATACGTTTCTGCCATGTCAATCCTGTTCCCTTATTTTAGTCCTGGGTAAAGCTGTGTCCAAATCAAATCCATACATGAATGAGTGATCTAATGTCATCAGGGATCAGTGTCATTACATATGTATGTAAATATGCAAGCTTGTGCTTTTCAGTTTTCAAATTCATCTTGTAAATACTGATTTCACATGATAATAAATAAGTCAGTTTACTGAATTTTAACTGGCAACTTCACCACGTTATATTAAAGATGTATTTTTAGCATCTTACTCAAATGCTATTTTCAAATAGTTGTTTTTTTGGGGGGGCCTTGGCGGCTCAGTGATAAAGTATGTGCACCATGTAAGGCCTTCCTGCAGGGGCCTGGGTTCAAATCCCACCACTTGTCACTTCACTGATCTGCCCAAACAAAACTAATGTATTTAACCCTTGTGCTGCCTTCGGGTCACATGACCCAAAGGTTCATAACG